>NC_072454.1:22179740-22355450 GCF_027596085.1 Anoplopoma fimbria | reverse complement strand
AACGTGACCTCCAGCACGCACTAGGGTGGTTCACAGCCGAGTGTGAAGCGGTCGGGATGAGAGTCAGTACCTCCAAGTCTGAGGCCATGGTTCTCTTCCGGAAAACGGTGGATTGCACCCTCTGGGTTGGGAGTGAGTCACTGCCCCAAGCAAGGGAGTTCAAGTATCTTGGGATCTTATTCACGAGTGAGGGTAAAATGGAGCGGGAGATGGACAGGCGGTTCGGTGCAGCGTCAGCAGTGATGCGGGCGTTGTACCTGACCGTTTTGGTGAAGAAGGAGCTGAGCCGTAAGGCAAAGCTCTCGATTTACCAGTCCATCTACGTTCCAACCCTCACCTATGGTCATGAGCTTTGGGTAGTGACCGAAAGAATGAGATCGCGAATACAAGCGGCCGAAATGAGCTTCCTTCGTAGGGTGGCTGGGCTCAGCCTTAGAGATAGGGTGAGGAGCTCAGACATCCGGAGGGAGCTCGGAGTAGAGCCGCTGCTCCTTCGCGTCGAAAGGGGCCAGCTGAGGTGGCTCGGGCATCTGATCAGGATGCCTCCTGGACGCCTCCCTTTAGAGGTTTTCCAGGCACGTCCAACTGGTAAGAGGCCCCGGGGTAGACCCAGAACACGCTGGAGAGATTATATATCTCGTCTGGCCTGGGAACGCCTCGGGGTTCCCCAGGAGGAGCTGGAAAGTGTTGCTGGGGAGAAGGACGTCTGGAGGACCCTCCTTAGCTTGCTGCCCCCGCGACCCGGCCCCGGATAAGCGGAAGGAAATGGATGGATGGATGGAGTATTATTATAATTATTAGTATAGTAAGAATAAGAATGATTATAATAAGTATTATTATAGGTAGTAGAAGTAATAGGATGTATTATTATTATTATTATTATTATTATTATTACATTATATCCCATGTAAGCCTATGTGTACTATCGTAAAGAAAGTGGTCATAAACTTTGATTTGAGCTGTGTTTTTTGGCTTTATGGAAATCTCGGCACTAACATCTTGTGTTTCTGTTACTGTATGTAACTATGCGTAACACGCCACGCAGTAGTTGGACTGGTGTACTGTTGTCAGTTTCCATATATATATAATTTTGCAAATTTCCCCGCTGCGGGACTAATAAAGGATTATTTTATATTCTCTGTAAAAGAAAAAAAAAAATCTCTTTCCGACATCAGATTTAGAAAATTACGAGGAGACCGGGAACGCAACAGGAGAAGCTTGGACAGGATCCGGAAGAGAGTTCGCATTATATGTCACACTTTGTGGACACATATTTATCGATGGATCCACAGCCTCCACTAAAGCCATGGGAAAGGCGGATTCCAGGGGCGATGAGTGCGCCTATAAACTACAGGTACGAGCTGTAACAGCTAGCGTCGGACCGGCTGTGTTTACTGACTGTAGCTGGCCCGGTGTTGTTACTGCGTTAGCTAGCTTCAGCTAACTTTACTGCACAAGCGAGGTGAAAACACCCAAAGTAGTGCTTTTAGTCAATAACATATCAAATAAGTTTCATTTCCCCGAGTATTTTACCGACAACAGCCATTCAAACGAAGTAACAGCTGTACTGCTAGCTAACCATCCAACGTGAGCCAGGCCCTGTGAGGCCCTGTCATATGCCTTCTTCGGAAAGTGTCTTTCGTCCGGCTCCTCTTACTAAATGTAACATAAGCCACACGGAACATTACCACAAACCGTGCAATGGTTTTTATTGCTCTTCATTACTTTGGCTAGTTTTTCTGACTACATGTCTCCTCGACGTCGTTTTGCTGTTCATCTAATGTTGACCTCGTTTGAGGAATTTTATTATCGATTATTATTGGTTTAAGGTTGTTCAAGCTAATGTAATCAAACAGAATCGTTAACCAAATGCCTTCTGTAGTTTAAGATCAGCTTCAAGGCCCTTGACTAATTTAAATCTTCCCCATGCCCTTCTACATACAAAAAAACCCCAACACTAAAGACATACAAAATAAATACAGATGTGTTGATCCTCTTGTCTTCTTTTCTTGATCTTGTCACCAAACAGATCTGCAAACTTTGGACCGGCTGCAGGCCCCTCCGTCTCTGCGGGCCCTCCTGTCCTGACCCGGATGGTGCCCCCAGTGCCCCCCCGTCCCATCCAGCAGGCTTACCGTCCCTCTTACAGCTCCTTCGCCTCCTCTTACAGCCCCTATGGGAGCTCCATGTATGGGGGCTACAGCCCCTACAGCTATGGCGGTGGTGGTGGCTACAGCCAGGGAGGGTACAGCCGCCTCTCAAACACGGAAGAAGTTGCCCCCAGCCGCTTCGTGCAACACGCGGAGGAGAGCAGCCGCGGCGCCTTCCAGTCCATCGAGAGCATCGTTCAGGCCTTCGCCTCAGTCAGCATGATGTTGGACGCCACCTTCTCTGCGGTGTATAACAGTTTCCGTGCTGTGCTGGACGTGGCCAACCACCTGACACGGCTGCGTTCACACCTGACCAGGGTTTTGTCGGCCTTTGCTTTGGTACGCACCCTGCGCTACCTCTACAGACGGTTGCAGAGGCTTCTGGGGCGAAGGTCGGACGTAGACGACTTGTGGGCCGACAGCGCCGGTGATGCCCTGGCGACAAGTAGCTCCGGAGGGGATGGAGCAGGGATTGAAGGTCAACCCGTGAAGTCCTGGCCGATCTTCCTGTTTTTCGCTGTAGTCTTGGGGGGGCCCTATCTCATCTGGAAACTGCTGAGCTCAGGCCCTGGCTCTGAAGAGAGTGGTGAGACTAACATTCAAGATTTTGCAGATGAGATGGTGAAGTTCCAAATTTTTATACACATAACTTTTTAAGTTCAGGCTGTCCCCCTTTTTTCTTGGGGCTCTCTGCACTTTAAATCAGCAGCTTCCACCTTCTGCCGTCAAGGCCCCAAATATTGCAAGTGTTTTTATTTATTTTTTTGCAATTCACAATTACTGCTGGCATGGACTGAAATAAGCCTGCTTGAGTAAATGTTTATTTATTAATTAATATTAATTATTTACCCGGAATTCCCGTTACTATTAAGGTAGATACTCCTATGCTGGGGGTATTTACAATATCACTACATTACAATGTAAAAAAACAAATATGTAATGAAAATCCACAGCCAAAAAGGGAACTAAAACCAAAAGACACTACTACTGACAATAACAACAACAACAACAACAACAACAACAACAAGTCAAAGATTGAAGAAAAACAAGCAAACTACAAGAAATCAGAAATAATAAAACTGTTCATTACAATAATAACAACAAATTACAATAAGTAAAAAAGGGAGCAGGTACAAAATTTACCTCACATGCCACAATGGCAGATTTTCCTTATATGAAGAAATACTATTGTTAAAAATGTTTCAAAAAAGAGTCAGGGATCAAGGTTAGATGTTATATTCCATATTTCTACTGCCTTGTACCACTGACTCACTGTTCCAATAGATTTCAGAGGTGGCAGACAAAACAGTTGAATAACAAGTGAGAAAAACGCGTTCCGTCTTGTGGCTCAGTGGCGAGCAGTTGAGATCCACTGCTCAAAATAGTATCAGTAAGAGCCTTCACCGATCCGTCTAAAAATCTGATGAAAGTCGTAGTAGCCTGTCTTTTACTCTTTTAACCCTTAACGAGTGACGACGTGTTTTGTGTTTCTTCATTCAGTCACTAACTGGGCCAGCGGGGAGGACGACCACGTGGTGGCCCGAGCCGAGTACGACTTTTTAGCCGCGTCTGAGGAGGAGATTTCCATGCGGGCCGGAGACATGCTCAACCTCGCCCCTAAAGGTGAGGGCTCTTTACAACTGCTGGATGTTGGTTTATCACGCCTGGGTGCACTCGACCATTATGGTCAATGATTTTTGCATCAATGTCATGAAGATCCTTGATTTGGTTTCTCACTTGGTTATTTTATCCACAACCACCTAAAAAAATCAATGTCACAACATCAAATTACATCTATACAGTAATAGAGGATATTATCAAGAAGAGGTGGGGATCCACATAAACATAAAAAAAAGTTTTTAAGAAATTACACCTCTTGTTTTCCTGTCCATGTGGTATTTTAAGTGCATGGTATATACTTCAGTTAAAAAGCCTTTAAGAGTTTGTCTTTTGAGTGACAAACAAATTGTCAATAATGGAAGAGAAAGTCCTACTTTGGGAAAATTTTTACTGAGATAGTTGGTGTTTACCTCATGTTGATGAGCTCAGATCATGACCTTTTGATTCTCCCCCCGTGTTCAGAGCAACAGCCCAAGGTCCGCGGCTGGCTGCTGGCCAGTGTGGACGGACAGACCACGGGACTCGTCCCCGCCAACTACGTCAAGGTCCTGGGCAAGAGGAGGGGCTTAAAGCACGCAGAGGCGGAGAGGCTCGCCCAGGTGCAGCAAGGGAACACTGCTGCACACCCACAGTCAAACCCCGCCCAAGGCTTCACCCCAGGCCTCGGTTCAGCCTTCGTCTCTGTCTCCTCAGAGGCGCTGCTGGATTCGGCGTACAGGGAAACGCCGGCCCCCTTCAGTCCAGGAACATCCAACTCCAGCATGCCATCCAGCACGGTGCTTAACATCCCCGAGAAGAATGACCTGTGATGTCTGTGCGTGCGTTTCTCTGTATGCAAGTCTGTGTGTGTTCACAACATCAGTTGGCTCAGTCAGTATTCGTTTGCAGCGTTTAACTCTAAAGCTTGACTTATAATCAGCTGACGTAGATATTAGGGGAAACACGGCAGACCTCCCTTAAGAATTTTTTAAAAGCAGTTCCTAGGCTTATTATTCAAATCATCCAACACCACCTGGACCTTTTTGATATGGTTAAAAGTCATAAGCGGTCTCCATAAAAAGGTTCCCTGTTTTACGTTTCTGTTTAGAACCAGTGTGTCTCAAATTAGGAGGTTGTCCTTACATTTCTTGTGCAAGAAATAAGGTTTAGTGTGTTCTATAAATACGGTTCACTGCCGTTCTTAAATCATGTCTTATTTAAGATGTAAATCTTGATATTGTTTAATAACAAGAATTAGCTCATTATTTAAGTTTATGAGGCGCATTGATATATCATCTGAATACTGACAGTGCAAGGACAAAGTTTCATGAGGTAATTATGTCTTTGGCCCTCACTTGTAGGCTGCTTTATCCTCTGCCTTGTCTGCTTTGTGAGGCAAATGTAATTGGATTCATTCAGAATGAGAAGGGGCTCACTTTGCACAACATCAGCTGTTAGTTAGTCCCAGATTGTAATTTTGTAAATATTTAATATAATTATTTTGAAAATAAAAAAGTTTTAAATCGTGTTTTGTCCATTGTGTAATACCTTCATCAAGGAAATAGGAGTGGGAAGTTGGAATATAAAGTAGGTTTAATTGGTCACATTTCACACCAGTAACATCTCAAGAGTTAAGGCCCAACCTTAAGGCCAAGAGAGCTTATTTTGTTTAGTTTTACGTTTTATTGTATTGAAATTATAGTTGGTATGTTATTTTATTTATTCATAATAAGTCAGGGGACTGCTGACAGAAGTGCTTGTTTTACGGCCGCTGTCTCTAAGCAACAGGACGCCTAAACCTGCTGCAGTGCGACAACAGAGACGAGTAAGCAGATACCGACGGAACTAACCAAACAGCGTTTATTTCTATAAATTAGTTTAGGACTTGACCGCTGGGTTTGCATAACGACAGTGTAGCCTGCCGTTAACATTTTCCCGTGCCACCGGGCTTAAACATTTACAAATGACCGTGATAAGTAGCCATTTAACGTCACTTTGCCACCGGACATGCTAGCTGATTGAAGCTATTGCTGCCTTCATGGACCATTCAGAAAAACGGTAGTTATGGGTGCAGCTGTGCTCACGGGTGAACTTTTGACCTTGGATATAGTACTTGAACAAAAGATTAGCAAGTCATGCTCGACTTTTTGTTAAATATCTTACAGAATTGACTGCTACTTAAATGTGAAGACTTGGCAAGACGACATACGTGATGCGTATTAAAGAAAACAGCAGCACCCACATACAACTGCAGTACGATGCTGCTGGCCGCATCACCGGCGCTACTGATGTTCATGTTAGGATTTTACGAGGAGTACCTGAAGGCAGCATATCTTGTCCCTCAAAGTTAGCTAGCTAGCATTAGCTACAGTAGCCGGTGGGAGTGGACCGCAGCATCAGCACCATTCTCACACAATGACATAAACAGGCACCGGCTTAGTTTACAGTACGAGACGACGGGAAGGAATATCTCCGACACAAGATAAGTATGTCAACGATATCTTATCCTTCTTGAAGTTTGAATTAACCTGCGTGTAGACAAGCTGCCTATTTAATTTGACCATGAAGGCACCTGATGTTGATGCAGCAGGAGGAGGACAGAGGGGCCTGTGCTGTACTAGCATCACTACTCTACTGACACTAAGTTTATCTATTGTACAACTGGCCTTGGATGTATTTCGTATCAACAAATGTATGTAAAATGCTTAAATCCTCGACCTTTGGCTGCTACTAACATTAAATCAGAGTAAAGCTCTGCAGACACTTCAGGAAGTTATGACCTGTGATGTATTTAATGAAAAAAAACGGTGTCATTTTGATTTTAGTATTTAACGCATTACACAGCCACCAGTCACCAAACAATGGGTAATGTTAGTATAGAAATATGGCTGACCTTTATAAAAGGTGGCTAAACTCTACTAGTTAAATTCTCAGTTGTGACTAGAGCTGGACGGTATGTGATATGTTCAGTCTTGATGCATTACCTCACCTCATTACCTGATAATCTAATAATGTTTTTTGTGTGGCTGGGTATTGCTGTTTTACGCAATTTCGCATTTATAATTTGAAATTAGGGCTGCCATTACCTTTCATTTTTATTATCCATCCATCCATCCATCTTCCGTTACCGCTTATCCAGTTAAGGGTCGCGGGGGTGCTGGAGCCAATCCCAGCTGTCAATGGGTGAAGGCAGGGTACACCCTGGACAGGTCGCCAGCCTATCACAGGGCAGACATATAGAGACAGACAACCACTCACACTCACATTCACACCTACGGGCAATTTAGAGTCATCACTTAACCTAAGCTGCATGTCTTTGGACTGTGGGAGGAAGCCAGAGAACCCGGAGAGAACCCACGCTGACACGGGGAGAACATGCAAACTCCACACAGAAGGTTGTCTAGCCCGGGAATTGAACCCGGGCCCCTCTTGCTGTGAGGCGACAGTGCTAACCACTACACCACCGTGCAGCCCTATTTTTATTATTAGTGAGGGAATTATTTTGTCATTGCTGGGGCTATAAAATGGTAATAAAAGAAGATCCCCATTAAAATATATTTAAACCACGCAAATGAGACTTAAGAGATTGTTTAAATAGTTGCCAATTCATTTTCTGTTGAAAACCAATAATAAAATAGCTCTGGTTTGGATGTGACGACCAACCAGATGTTTGCGTTCATTCCTGACTTACTGCCTTTTTGTTTCATGTTTCTTTGCCTCTGTAGAAATGAGCCGCTTCTGCTCGGACAACAACAACTTTCCCTATGACAACAACGTCCTGGTTCTGGACATGGTGCTGGGCTCTCTGTGGGGAGTGCCCCAGCCCATAAACTGGGACAACGTGGCCAAGCTAGTTCCAGGATTCACTCCCAAGGAGGTAACTGGAAAGCTGGGCTTCTATGAGTGCTTCCATCCATCCATCCACCCCTCCATCTGTCCTCCGATCCCATCCATCAATCATTCCAATGGTTTAGAAACATAAGGCCTGGCTAGTTGATGAAAAATAATACTATGGCACTGGTGTGATCTCACAGTGTGCCCGTCGATTTGAGGAGCTGCAGAGCGCAGGGGGTTTTCCCCATGTAGACAACCAATGTAACACCCTGACAGAAGGAAGCACCTCGCCTTCAGACGGCCTGACCACGCTGCTGGACGCTGGGGAGGTGGTGGAGACAGGAGGCAGCCAGAGCAGCAGCAAAGTTACAGGTCAGATAACATTATTCCATCATACTTTGGCCGAAATGACCGTGTAACAGGTATAACATTGCATTGTATGTGGTATTCAAAAGGGCTTGAATTTAACTTGTCATCTCATTTATTTACTGCTGTTACAGCTTTTTTACTCACATTTTATAAAATGCAGATGCAGTGGAGTTAATTTGAACATTTTGACCATGCCTTTTACTTTACTGGATTAAACAGTTCAGGCACAGCTATCTTTGTCAATAGTAATGTTCTTAGACCAGTAAAAGACATGGACTGCTAACAGCTATAATTTAAGAGCTGTGCAATACTTTATTAAAACATGTGTAGCTGTGATATTGACAGTTACTGTTTGATAAATGGATTCAGAGTATAATTACATGTATTTCTTGCTGGTGTCAGCAGGTTCCAAATCGACGCCCACAGCAAGGGTTGGTGCTGTGGAGAAGAAAGAGAGAAGAGTCTCAGCAGAGGAGGATGACAAACCTCAAAAGCCACGAGAGTGAGTATTGAGTGCTAGCCCTCAATCTTTACAAAGTGTGCAATATAAGGGATTCAGAGCATTGATTTAGCAGCAAACAACTATTAGCTATGTTTAGCTAAAGTGTAGGAAGTCACTCACCCTCTGTGTGTGTGGGTAATAAAGCAATATTATAAGTGCATACAATGTGGCATATCATTTATATGCAGATGATATACAACTCCGTCTTTCATTTAAACCCAGGGAGGTTGTTAGTCTTTCCAGGCTTCTAGACTGTCTAAATGCTATAAGGGACTGGACAGCGAAAAATTCCCTTCAACTTAATGATGATAAGGCAGAGGTCATGATAATTGCACCGGATGAAGTTGTCCCTATGATCGAGCAGAGTATTGGTCCACTCAACTCCAACCTGCGAAGTTTAGGGGTCATTTTTGACAAATCCTTGTCGTTTGACCGCCATGTCTGTCCAAAACTTGTTTTTTCCACCTCAGAAACATTGGTAAACTGAGATCTCTTGTATCACAATCTGAACTGGAGATGCTCATACATGCATTTATTTCCTCCCGCATTGACTACTATAACGCCCTATTCTCCTCACTCAGTACATCTGCACTTAACCGTTTACAGTCAATCCAGAATGCTGCAGCTAGACTACTGACTAGGACAATAGACGGTGTCACATCACCCCCATTCTAAAATCTCTCCAATGGCTCCCTGTTGAATATAAGAGGGCGGCTGTGGCGTAGTGGAGAGCAAGGTAGTTCTCCAATCAGAGGGTAGGTGGTTCGATACCCGGCTTCGGCAGTCGATGTGTCCTTGGGCAAGACACTTAACCCCAAGTTGCTCCTGAAGGCTTGCCATCGGTGTGGACTGGATGTTGCATGAATGTTAGTTAGAGTCTGATGGTGGCACCTTGCATGGTAGCCTGTCATCAGTGTGTGAATGGGTGAATGATATGTAATATACTACTGATTGTAAGTCGCTTTGGATAAAAGCGTCTGCTAAATGACTGTAATGTAATAAGATACATACACTTACAGATCACTACACGGTCAGACTCCGTCATATGTAGCAGAACTTCTTCACCCCCATTTATCAGCCCGCAATCTCCGGTCAAACGACTTGAATTTGCTTTCTGTCCCACGCACTCGCCTTAGAACCCGTGGTGACCGAGCCTTTGAGGCAGTAGCTCCAAAACTATGGAACGCTCTGCCAGCACACCTACGGTTATCTGAATCTGTGATTTCTTTCAAATGCCAGATTAAGACGTAGCTTTTTAGAAAGGCCTTTGTATAATATTCATGCTCCAGGTCTGCTTTTAACTTGTGTTTTTATTGTTTATTGACTGTCTTTTGTACCTTCTTAACACGCTTTAATGTTTTATGTCTTGTTTTTATTGATTTGTTTTTGTTTTCTTGCTTGACTGTAATTCCGCTGCTGTTAAGCACTTTGTGACCCCTGTCTGTGAAAAGCGCTTTATAAATAAATTGTATTATTATTATTATTTTATTTATTTCTTTATATCCCCCTCAGATTAACACAGTATACTCTGTAAGCAATTTTGCCGTTGTTTGCGCTGTTTGTGCTGTTAGTGTTGTTTACAATGTTATTGCTGTTTGCACTGTTAGCTGCAAGCTGCCGGGTCAGCAGTCGCCATGTTGAGAGCTTTTGGAAACCAATAGAACTGCTCTGATTCCTGTGTATAGCACCTTTAAATGATACTCCACCTTGTATAAAAAAAATATTTAGTAAGAATCACTCACAACCTGTAAATCGTTTGAAGTTCTGTGTTGTTTACTGTTAATGGTATCCCTTTTAAATGATGTATTTGAACTGTTTCCCTACAGTCCCAACATGGTCATCCATGTGTGCGACGAGACCAAAAACCTGAAGCAGGACTTCACCTGCCCCAGAGATCTCCTAGTTAAAGAGATGCGTTACTTTGCTGAGTACCTGTCCGTGGACTCCCAGAGGTGGGAGGAGGTGGACATCTCCGTCCACTGTGACGTGCAGATCTTCGACTGGCTCATGAACTACGTCAGGAGGAACTCAGCGGGAGAGGGGAACAGGGACAAACCCCGCCTCGGTAACATCCCAGCACCACCTGTAAAACAATAGCAAATATCACATTCTTACACATGGGAGTGCCTGAGCTGTCACTTACCTGTTTGTGAAAACCCTCGGATGGCGCCTGATTTACTGGTCACTGACCGTGGTGTGTGTTTGGTGGGCCACCGGCTGTGTGTTCTGTGTTGTTTGTCTATTGTGGGGTTTGGCTTGGTTGGTCATGTGGTGTTTGTCGGTTACAGAGCCCAGCAATGTGATCTCAATCCTGATCTCCTCCGAGTTCTTGAAGATGGATACGTTAGTAAGTGTTGTGACGCTGTGTGTGGTGACATGCTACGGGGCTTTTTGTTTTTCAGATGTAAAGAAAACGTAGTGATGTGTTGCCTGGCAACAATATAGTCCCAAACATATCTTCCAGCAGCTTACAAATATGTTTATGTTTCATAACTGATAATCTGTCATGTATTCCAGTCCAGGAAAAACCAGAGGCCCCACACATAGAGCTTTGTTAAGTTGATGTTGCATGGATGTTAAGAATGTAGATGGTCTTTACCACTGCTCTGTAAGGAGAGCTAACATTATAGTGGGAATTCTAGAGTAGTGTTTCAGAAGCATTTATGTAGATTCACTGAAAATTTAGTTCACCATGGCCGTGAAAGGTCTTATAAGAGCGGTTTATGTTTGACCACGTTCAGGTGGAGGAGTGCATCCAGTACTGCCACAAACACATGAGCGCCATCGTGGCCACACCCTGCAACATGAACTGCATCAACAGCAACTTGGCAACGCGCATCGCCGAGTTCTTCAGCCACAACGAGGCCGACGACATCAGGGACAAAAAAGACAAGTTCAAAAGGTAAGAGGGTGCTAACAGTAAACAGAGAAACAACTAAGACCAAAGTCAACTGTCATGTTTAATCTTTATTTTAATAAATTAATCTGGAGTTTTGCACACTACCCCCCAACGCCCCCCACCTAAACTCCTGTTACCAGAATAGTTGAAATGCTCATGAACTTTCTCTTTGCCTATTTTTTCTCGTGAGTACCCGAACGATACTGCCATGTGCAACTCTCAATAGAGAAAGAAGGAAGCGAGACGGCTCCTTAGCTACATCCATCATCAGCTCTGGAAAAATTAAAGATGGGTTTAAAGGGACATTTCACCCCAAAATCAAAAACACATATTTTTTCCTCCTACCTGTAGTGCTCTTTATCAATGTAGATAGTCTGAGTTGCCAAGTGTTGGAGATATCGGTTATAGAGTTGTCTGCCTTCTCTCCAATATAATGGGACTGAAAAACACATTTAATAAACTCAACAGTAATGTCTCTCTGCAGTATTCATGACCCAGTTACTCAAGTTAATCCACAGACCTGGTTGTGAGCAGTTACATAAAGGAACAATTTTTTTTGCCTACATGAGACAACAAGGTTTGTGGATTAACTTGAGTAACTGGGTTGTGAATACTGGAAACCCATTGCTATATAGTTCATTTATACTGGGAGAAGGCAGACATCCCGACGGCCGATGTCTCCAAAACTAGACAACTCACACTAAAAACTATTCAGATTGAATCTTATTTCTTGACCTGGGCAAGCAGGCAATCCTTGTTGTTGCGCCAAGCTGGATTTTTATTACAATTAATCAATGCTTCTTAGATGAATGTGATGTGAGGAGAGAAGTCTATAATAATACGTCATCCTCACACATTCAGGGGCTAGGTTGATTTTTTAAATGAATAGACACTTCTATTGGTGATAACATCAAATAATACTCAATATTTTATTCCCCGCTCAAAGCAAACTGTTTCAGAAGAAAATTGAGCGTCTCTTCGATCCCAGCTACCAGAGCAGAGATTCACCAGGAAACGCCTCGACTCTCTACAGGTGAGCGGCAGCAGCAGCTAGCCTCTGAGTGTCACTGCTGAGCATCAGAGTTAATGACAAGCTATCTGTTCATAAATGCTACTCATATTGGTGTCGGCCTCACTGTGTGTGTGTTTTATATCCCAGGTGTGGTCTGTGCCTCAAGCTGCTGACCAAAGACACAGAGAGGAAGATTTCCTGTGTTCCAGGGAAAATCAACATCGATGCTCGCGGAGAGATCATCTATTCACACACTAAGTATTACAGCAGTGTTCAATGCATGGACAAGACCCATGTGCTCATACAGAAATATGTCCCATGTACCTTTTCAAGGGGTCTTGATCACAGTCTGTGTGTAACCGTGTGTGTGCACGTTTGCAGACAGAAGAGCTGGGACGTGCACGACTACATCACCAGTCTGTATGAGGAGCTCAAGTCCTGGGTCCTGGTCTACTGGAGAATCTGGGGAACCATCAACTACCTGACCTGCTCCCGATGCCAGCAGGTGTGTGTTTGTCTGCGGCATGCAAGGTTTTTTGTGTAGTTAACATAAGCCCTTATTGACTAAGTGTGTGTGTGTGTGTGTGTGTGTGTGTGTGTGTGTGTGTGTGTGTGTGTGTAGGTGTTTGTGTGTGCAGAGCTCACCCATTGCAAGTACCACCCAGACAGTGTGCTGTACTCTGGCATGGGTACTGAGAAAGGCTGGCATGGTGCAGGAATGTACCCCTGCTGCAACCAGAGGGTTCTCCGCTTTGACCCGTCCGGTATGCCCAAGGTATGGATACTCACACACACACACACACACACACACACACACACACACACACACACACACACACACACACACACACACACACACACACACACACACACTCACACACACACCATGTGTGTAATTATGTTCCATTCAAACCCTCATAAACGCTCGTAACAAAAAACAAATCCAATTGGTTCAACACTAACGGATTAATATTTATTTTTACATAAATGAAACCATGCATGCTTTTGCATTCTTTTTAGTTTGGTCACTAAATCAGAAGGTAATGCTGTCCTTGTCAATGCCTAATGTAACCATTATGTGTACTCCTGCTCAGAGTGCTGTCCCACTGCATGCTGGGACCGACCCCTGTTATGAATAAATGCAGTTCACAGATAACGCAGAGGTCAGCATGAGCGAAACGGCTGCACAAAGAGACTGATATAAGATGGACGGTGAAATCGATATTTGTAGTAGTGCATCCTGTGATCAAAGCTATGGGGTATTGTTTATAAATAATTGTTAGATTTTCTACTACTTTTCCCCAAGACAAAGAAAGTGTGAAATCAAAGAGGGGACAACAGAATTGGAAAGGTTATTCTAACATGAAGTGAGTTACTTCAGTTCGTTGCTTGTCATCCTTCCATTTTTGCAGCCTTTAATGTCCCATCACCAACCTCAATATGAAGTCTACTGTACGTGCAAACATCAAGTTGCGTGTCAAAGCTTCAGGACATCCTGATACAGTTAAAGGGGAAAGTTTAGGTGTTCTGAAATGGGCTGGTATGAGGTACTCGTAGACGCCCAAAGTTTAGAAAAACAGACAGGAGCAAAGCAATGTACTGCTGTGGACTGGGGCATCAGCACAAATGTATTTTGGCCATCGCCATCTTGTTTTTTTGCAACCAGTGAGGGGAAGTGACCATATTTGGACTGCAGAGGTGTGAATTAGAGAAGCACTATGCAGCTCTGGTAGAGACCTTTCAATCACAAGGAAGCCCCGCCCTAAAGCATACCATGCTTTTATGGTCTATTTGACTCTAAATGGACGATAATTTACTAAATGAACATCATGCTGTATTGAAGAAGACTTGAAACTAGAGATTGAGACCATAAATGTTTACAATGTTTACTGAGGGAATAAATCAAGAGAGAAGTAGAGTCATTTTCTCATAGACTTCTATACAATCAGACTTATTTGCAACCAGACGAGTCGCCCCCTGCTGATCAGTAGAGAGAAGGCAAGTTCAAGGCATTTCTGCATTCACTACTTCACTTTTCAGACCCGGAGGTTGCCGCCAGGTACTTAAGATTTTTTTTTTTAATTGAACCTCTCTTTCAGGTGGTTAAAATACATTTTGCTGCTGCCCCCATCCACAGCAAAACTTTGCTTTTCCTCCTGTCCGTTTCTCCAAACTATGGGCGTGCCGACTGCCTTCTACTGTAGGTCATACACTGACTATGGATAAGTACCTCATACTAGCTTACTTCATTAAAAATCCGACCTCTCCCTTGAAGTGTAAATGTTTTTCTGTGTTGAGGGCTGTAAGAAGCGAGACCACATAGTGAACGTCCCCGATGAAGAGTCCTGCGACGAGGCGACCTCGGCCAAGACCAGAGTCCTCAATGACCTGCTGCTGCACAGAGACGCAGTGTGTCTGTCCAACACACCGCCTACACAGGGGTGAGCATCAGCATAAGTGTGTGTATGTCTTCAGGGAGACTTGTTATAAAAGCTTCTGATTAAAGTTGTTTTTTCTTTGGATCTCATGTGTTTCAGTACCGAGGAGAGTCCATCCAGTGCAGAAAAGGTCCAGGACTGTGATGTCCTCTTGGAGCCGACACTGCTGGGATCTACGAGAGGAGACGGCAGCACTGTGAGTCTCTTTCTCTTTCCCAGTGTTTCTCTCCGTCTGATGCTTTCTTCTAACAGCGTGTACATTTTTCTGGTTCGGACTTCAGCTTCGTTCTTTTCCTTTTTTTCCAACCAGTTTTCCCTTTTGAAAAACTGGAGTCTGCAACTGGTAGGAACCTTCCCCTTATTCACTTCATCACATTTTGTTTAGCCAGTCGTCTTCACAATTACAAACACATCCAGGCGCTTTTACCGGGATCCTTTGTTTGATAAGTCAAGTGTAAATACCGTAAATTGTTACTATATAATACTGTTGTCGAGCAGCCCAGTGGTGACGTCTATAATGTGTGACCTTCACCCCTCCAGAGGCAGCAGACTCTCCTGTCAGAGGATGAGGAGTACACCACGGGGTCAGAGGTCACCGAGGATGAGGTTGGGGATGAAGAGGAGCTGTCCAAGAAACAAGGTGAGGAAGCTTTGTAGCTCTTTGTGACGGCTCACAGACGGATCATGTTGGTAGAGGTATAATGATGAATAGCGAACGTGTTTGTGGAAATCGTCCACCATTTGTAGCTTGCAGCTTTGAGTCGAGCCTCCCTTATAAAGCTACAGCTCATATATTCATTAAGGATTAGTCTAGCAATATTTTTTTCAGTAACTACACTGAATAATTAGTCATTTTATAATATACATATATATTTTGTAACAAGGTTTATTTTAAAGGAATGGTTCACCTCTTTCCAAGAGTGAGATGAGATCATTGATCCCATGTCTGTAGGTTAAGTACAGAGCTGGAGCCAGAGCACGGTTAGCTTGGCTTAGCTTAGCATAAAGACTAGAAGGAGAACAAGGAAGCCTGGCTCTGTCTAAAGTTAAAAAAATAACCCCAAACACCCTTCAAGATGACAAAGTAAGTAACATGAAGTAACAAGTAAAGGAACTATTTCTTTCATCCGTCGAGACTTCTGTACTCAAACATGGCCATACATGTGGATGATATAAATCTGCTTTTGGAAAGAAAACAAATTTATCGTACCTCTCAAACTCAACTATAGCTTGAAGATTTCTTATTCATCTTATTATCAATCAAAATTACTCTAAAGCATTAAAGGGATTTTTTGGAAGTGATTTTGTACGAGGTACTTATCTTTAGTTAGTGTTTTATCTGCAGTAGATGGAGTTGAAGAAACAGACAGGAGTACCAGCACAGGAAAGTAATGTACTGCTGTGTATGGAGGCAGGAGCAAGATATATGTCAAATGTTTGGTAATAAACAACTAAAAAGTACTATTATATATATTTAACTTTTATGTTTTGTATCTTTTTAATTGTATGATTTTATTTTGTTTTTGTTTCATAGTTATTCTCATTTTATCTACCCAAGACGCCATAATAAACATATCTTCATGAATTTTTCAGTGAAAAAATTGGATTTCCTTAATCCGTTGTGGTGCTGGTAGCAGCTTCCCTTCAACGCTGAGTCACAGTTACAATGATAAAAGTAAAATGAGGACACATAATGAAACATTTCTCTATATTTAGCACCTCATCACACTCGTTTTCATCACGTCTATTTTTATCATGTCACTGTTGTTACTTTCGGCCCTTTTTCATATGAATGGAAAATAAAACAGTTGCTCTCTTTGGCCAGCAGATGGCGTCATGTGCCATTACAGCATAATCAACTTTTTTTTGTTTTTTCTTTCTTGTTGTTTTTCTGTTTCCAGCTGCTAAGAAGGCCAAAAAGGCCCACAGACCTCTGAAAAAACAAATGTCCTCTCCAAACTTCCAGCGTAAAGACAAAGCAGAGAAAGTGAGTCAGTGACTTCATTCATATTTATTTCTTCAGTGGAGTGAAATACTGCAGAATGCATCTTTAACATTTAAAATACTTTTTTGTTTTGGTCGCATTGTAAAGCTGCAACATAGTAAATGTTGTACTGTAGCAGGGTGTATTATTTACAGCTGGAAATGTCATATGGCAATATTGCTTTTCAAAATACTGTGACTTTCATTTAATTTAATTTAGTTTTATTTTATTTTGATGCAAATATAAAATAGGATACACACTAGAAGTTGTTAATAATTAGTTTATCTGAGCAAAACAATAAATCAAAATAATCTGTAAAGCTTTCAGGAATTTGTACACAGAGTTGACACTGAATTATGCATTACTACTCGAAAACATCCATTAAACACACGGCTTATTTATGTAATGTTTATTTATTATTATTGTTAATTTATGTTAATTCCACCAGAAGCACTGTAGGCTGTTAGTTGTTAAACTCTGCATTTATATTTATTTTTTTACAGTTACATTAAAATAAATCATGTTAATACTACATTTGTATTTAACTGTATTACCACTCAAATAACACAGCATATTTACACCTGAGGGGCAAACGGATTTATCTAAATCTGGTTTCCTTTTCCTCAGACACTGTCCAGGGACAACACACCGTTCACGTGAGTTCATCTGCAAACACACAGCCATTTCGAATATCCTCATACTCGCTGCTTAAAACGTTATGAAATGTCTTCAATTTAAATCTAGTGCCTGCGTGTGTGTTTGTTTTGTTGTAGAGTGAGTGTCCAGAAAAGTAAGTGGGACAGTTCTCGCTCCATGCGATACAACCAGGACGCTCAGAGGGAAGAAGGTAAAGAAGGACTGAATGTTATTATCAATACTTTTATATTCTTAGGCACATCGAGTGTGTGCCAACTATTCAAATCGGGAAGAGCTTTTTTAAATGCTCTTACTTTACCCTTTTAATCTTAATTATTTATGGAAGCCAATAGGGGACTTTATTTAACTGTTAATGTAATCTTGAAATTGAGACAAACACTGCTACTTCAGGATGGTTAAACTGGGGGCAAGTCGGTGGGCGATCAAGGAAGTGACGTCCTAACTGATGAGAGGACTGACAGATTGCATTTTCATTTCCATTTTGATGCCAAAAGAGTGTTGTGACATTTACATGTAAATTAAATAGACTGTGGGCGCTGTTTGGCTCACTGCATTTCAATATCGTCCACTGTTCAGCAGGATGAGTCTTAAAAAATGAAATATCGAATGCTGTTTTTAATTTTGAAATTGTTTGAAAATGTTGATTTTAATTGTAACTCAACGAATGCTTGCATATATGGAAAATCTGGTTACATTTTTATATTGCATTTTAATTTTTTAATTTGAATGAATGTTTGAATATTGTCCACTGTACAGCCGGATATGACTTTGAAAAACAAATGTCAAACAGCTTTTCCACTTTCATTTTAATATGGTCAAATTACACCCATAGGTGTTAATGAAATTGCTGCTTGGATTATTGCATTTTTTTATTTTCATTTTTACTCAAATAACATACATAGGTGGGAAATTATAATGCTATTGTGCAATTACAAGTCCCCTTTAGGCTTCCATACATTCTCTCTAAGTTAGGCTGTGTCCCGCTGTGTTTTTATTTCCTATACGTGTCTCTATGAACCAGACCAGCGTCGCATGGTGGAGATCATCGGCTACCTGAACAAGATGAGGTTTGGAGACCAGGAGCAGAGCAAATCCAAGGACACGAAAGAGGCAAGCATCCTTTACGTACAGGCATAATGTCATTTAGCACCAGGACGCTGGAAATGTAGCTCTGACCAGAGTGTTTGTCTCATTTCACATCATGTGGTCATGATGTGGTGCTGAGCAGTCAGCCCTGCTGCCCTAGTTTTTGCAGCTGCCTGATGTCGGATTGTTTTTTGTTCTGGACAATGTGTGTGTGTGTGTGTGTGTGTGTGTGTGTGTGTGTGTGTGTGTGTGTGTTGTGTGTGTGTGTGTGTGTGTGTGTGTGGTGGTTGCTGTTGCTGCAGCCTACAGGGGGTATCTACTCCAGACTGGAAGCGCAATTTAAGAGTGCCGCTCAAGCCAGACAGAGTTCAGAGAAGACACCCAGGTACTGTTTGTGCACGTGAACACACACACACACACACACACACACACACGCACACGCACACACTAACTCTTCTCTCTCTGCAGATCTAAAATACGCTACGCCCAGATCCGGACAACATAAAGGACCCGATGGGGAGAAGGCCGCTGAGCCGACTAAGAGACGAGCATGAAAACTGACTGAGAGCTCACAAAGATGAGAGAGAGAGAGAGAGAGAGAGAGAGAGAGAGAGAGAGAGAGGAAGAGACAAGATCCTTCAGCAAGGGCTCAGTGCAACAAATTTACTTCCTGCTGGCAGCCCCCCCCCCACACTCTCAAAGCACGGCCTCCACTCATATAACCCAGCTGTGGACTCTCCCCCTCCCCTCCCCACCCTCACCCCTTTGTCAGCCCCCCCTCCCTCCCTCTGTGCTTCACTCAGGTGACTACGTTATTGATCACCATCAACCCGTCACTCAGCTTGCTGCTTATTTGTGCAGCTGTGGTCAGCTCGTAGGGAATGCACTAGATCAAACGTGTGTCTTTAGGGTTTAGTCTTGAAAGTAGACTAGTTTGGGATTTCTACAAAGGACAGCATGATAAATGCTAGATTGTTATTTTCCAACTGTCACCTGAATGATTTAGACCCAGTAAACTCCACAGTGATGCTAGAAGCCAGATAGGGAATGACAAGTTTTCTGCTTCAACACAGCTCGCTTCAATTAACCCTGTATTATCATTTATGGTCTTCTGGGCAGACGACAGATGCTGCAGGTTTGTTTAGTTCTGGTAGAGCTATAGGTCTAGTGCTTCCTGTCTGTATTGGAGCGTGGCTGCACTGTGCATACACTGGGACCAATAAAACATGAATGAAGTGTTTCCGCTTACGTTCCACTGGGTGGCAGTGTATCACCTTGGGGGCTCTCAGCTATCAACTTTGCCCCAGTTTGACCGATACCTGTCAGTGGACCCCTGCTCCAACTTAAGACGATGTCGAAGAATTTAACAAGGGTGGAATAAAAAATGTAAATGCTGATTATGCGCCTTTCACTGTTTTATTTCTTATCTTAAAAATCGTAAAGAAGCCCTTTGGTTTGGTGGAAACAGTGTGAAACTCCTGCTCAGAGCTGGTATGTGCCACTGGGTAGAGGGTCAGCTGTGACCGGTGTGTGTGCGCTAACCTGGCTCTTCCTGTCTGACTTACTCACAGGAGTATTAATAACCCGGCCTGCCCACAGCGAACAGGGCAGGAGGAGGCGTGGAGCCTTTTTCTTTTTTTTTTTTTATTGGGTGGTGGAGGGGGTGCTGCGATACCCCAGCTGTCCCCTCTTCTCCTCGACAGCAGATGCCGAGAATGGCTGAGGATCTGGGTCAGGAAGAGAGTGTGTGTGTGTGTGTGTGTGTGTGTGTGTGTTTTGTCCAGTTACAGCCGCACTGAATTATGGTTCCCAGAGGGTTCAGATATGGAAGCATCAAGGCGAACATGTGAAGGAGTAATTACCAGGAGAAAGAGATGCTGACTCCATGAAAAACATGCATAAATAAAGTTGTGTCACTGATATGAGTGATAGGCTTCCTTTACAGGGGCGTGTAGCCGTGACAACCGTTCAGGTTTTCACTGTAAAACAGTGGAACACCCACAGGAATCAAAACTTACTTTCACACATTCAATCCCTCACCGTGGGCATGCAGCAGCTCCCTCTCCGGTTGCATCAGATGTGTTTCATGGTCTCGGTTGGCGGGGCGTCATCACAACCTTTAATGTAACACCAGCATGTTAACGGGGGATTAGTGGCAGAGGTCGGCTCACACCTCAACAAAGATGCCCCGAGCGGAAATGTCCATGGAGCAACTGCGTTTGATGACAGATGATGTCCATGTCCATCATCATCATCATCATCATCATTTCCTTTTAGGATTTACATGTTTGTGTTTAAGAGGAGTGAGCTCAGGTCAGAGGTCTGGATTAAGTGGATTTTTATCAACTCATGAACAAGGAGTTTTACCAATTTCTGTCAGATGCACCAAACAATACAAATAGTTAACTCTCAATGTGGATAAAAGCCTGAAATAATATTTTATTTCCCCCCTCATGTCACAGGTCAAGAAGGCCACATTGTTAGACCCTATGCCAACATTTTGTCTCTTCACCTGCACAAAACTTTTCTTTTCAGACTGCAGGGTTTTGACTTCAATCTCACACACAAAAAAAGAGAAAAACCTAATCCAACTTCAAAAACACTTCAGTTCAAATACCTGGTTAGAAATAATAATTAAAAAAAGTTAAAAAGCAAATTTTGTAGTGGAGGTGGACTGACTCAAAATTAACATCCTATAAAAATGAAACAAAATCTGAGCAAAGGCAGGGTTATAAAATTCTCAGCTTTAATCAGTTCAAAAAGTTCACAACAACTGTAACACCTTGAGAAGGGGAATTTGCCATTAGAGATTGGGTGCTTATTTGGATTTATACATTCTTTTCCTAATTAAACTCGTTGGCAATTCATTTGCTCTCCGGACCAAAAAAAAAAAAAAAAAAAGCCTTTTGTTTTATTCGGTCTGAACTCAAACAAGGTACAACTGAAAACAAAATGCAAAAATACAAAATCAAATGTAAACCCAGTTTTATTTTTTTGTCATTTTGCTCTAAAGGTAGCGTCTTGGAGCACTACCGCCTGGTAAACAATCTAAATTAGTACAATTCCAAAAAATCTCAAAAGCCATCTGAGTTAAACAGGAGCTGTTATAAAGATGCAACCAACTAAGAACCCATAAATACCTCCGCCACTTCCTTAAAACATCCCGTTGATGAAGGCTCACAAATGAGCAACAATCCTCTTAGAGGAAAACAAAACGCTGATGTCGACTAGGCGACAGCACACACGCGCACACACCGAAACAAAAAGAAACAATAGAATAAAAAGAAAAAAAAAAAAAAAATGTTCCCATGGTCTTAAAGATGCTATACAATTGGGATGATATGCACATATTCGGTTTTGCTTTCCCTAAAAAGAAAAAACCTGCCGGCAGCAGCCACACAGCGATGAGCGACCGACACCGACACGCGGAGCAGCATCTCTCCGCCTTCATTCATTAATCTGTTCGATTCACATTCTCCCACGATGCACCGGGGGGCACCGAACGAGCAGCGCGTCCGGTGCTGAAAGACCACTTCCTGTCCGTCACACCACGGGTCTAGAAGCCTGCTCAGACATTATATATAATATATTTATACATAAACAAATATATGGGAAAAAGGGAAGCTGGGGTTTAAAAAAAAAAAAAAAAAAAAAAAAAAGGACGTGGAAGGTGGAGGGAACAGAACACAAACAAGATGGTTAAGTCTAATCGTTACAACCTCCTCATGCAGGTCTTGGGATGGGCCAGAGACCGACAAACGTTAGCTTCGATTAACAGTTCTGGAAAGATATTACACAAAAAAGTCTCCATAGAAAACGCAGATTATGTAAAAAGGGCCACAGGGTGACGCGGTAATCATGTACACATTGTTGGCATTGTTTTGGTCAACAAACATCCGGTGGGACGACCCGCTCTGCGGAGGGCGAGCCCCCCTCCCCCCCTCCCCCCACACTCAAGTGCCTCTCTTGGGTTTTCGTTGTGTTTGCTGCGGTTAGAGTTGATTTGTTTGTTTGTTTGTTTGGACTACTGTACAGTCTGAAGGAGCTGGTGCTCAGTCGCACATCTCCTCTGGGATCTCGTGCGGGTTGAGGATGCCCGGGACGGACATCTGGATCTTGTGTTTCTCCTCCTGGGCCTGACGGAGCGACGCCTCTCTCTCCTCCAGGAACAGGTCCGAGGTGTCCTCGCCGGCAAACTCCTGGAACGGCAGCAGAGAAACAAGCAGACGCTACGGTTAGCGCTTAGAAAGATGGATAATGACTGAGGCGGCAACTTCTGATTATTTTCATTATCAATTCATTTTATAATTAACTTATTCAGTTTCAATCTAGAATGACCAATAAACCAAGTCAGGTTGCAGTTTAAATCCACATATTTGTTCAAAATGTCATTACAACATCATTTCATCCTATTAGATGGTGTTAAACTGTCATAATTAACATATGGATTCTGGAGTTATGGCCAAAAACTGTGTTTTGTGAGCTCACAGTGACCTTTGACCACCAAATTCTAATCAGTTAACCCTTGACTCTAAGTGGATGTTTGTGCCAAATTTTAAGAAATCGTTCTTGAAAATGGTCAGACGTGACCTCACAAATGTCAGAACTGTAAACTTCTGCGACCTGAAGGTGACATCAAAGTGCCCATGACACAAAGCTATTTCATTTACAACCTTTTGAACCCGAGGGAAAAAAGCAGCAAACACTAAATGATGAGCATTTTGTCTCAATAAATTACTTAAAGTATTAATTGCTAAACAAAAATTGTTGGCAATAATTTGTTTTGTTGATGTCAAATTGAAGGAAGCAGTATAGCGATGGGCTTTGGGTACCGGCCATTAACGAGAACCCATCCCATCCCAGAGTTTCATTAATAAGCTGTACGTCTCTGTGGGAAGGAGACTGGGATCATTCTTTGTTGTGTAATGCAACATGCTTGACTTAAACATAGCTTTCTTAACTTTTTCAAACAAAATGTAAAAAATAAATACAAATGACTATAAATGTAGTGACTTGTCATTTATTAAAATAATGGTTTCAGATAACACTGAAACCCGATCCAGCTATTTGAGTCAGCATTTGACCGATATCAATATCGGTGCATCGCTTCTCATCACAGATAACTAAGTGATTATTTTGGCCCCGATCTTGATTACGTCTCAAAAGCTCAGTTCTTTTGCTAATTAAAAAAAAATGATAGCCTGGACAAATAACCACAGTAAAAAAATAAAATAAAAAAAAAAGCCTGACAGCTGAAAAAACACATCACGGTCACTATCATACGCAGTTTTATTCCAAAGACAGCAGGCTGGCACGACTGCAAACCTTCCATCTATTTAACAGAACAACCTGATCGTGTGGGAAATATGTTATTTATGGAAACAACAGCTAAGCAGCTAAATATGTGGAGCCTGATAACCTCTGTGAGAGGAGACAGAGACAACAAACAGCTCAGCCGGAGGCATGCAGGGCCTTGTTCCATTTAGTTCAGCTCATCAGCAAACAAAATACACATGAATATATATTACATTAAATGTACCCCAAGTATAACTACTGGTTCAGTGGATTCTATCCAAAGAGAGTAGAGCGGTGAATGAATTGTTCTTGTTGACAAGCTCACCTTTATCTGGACGAGGAAGTCCCTAAGGTGCTCCTTGAAGGCGGGAATATCCTGGTTTAGGCTGAACAGCCCGGTCACAAACACCTTCACCTGAGCACTGACACAAACACACACACACACACAGTGATGTTAATAAAATAATGTGTGTTTTACTCCAGCATAGATTGTGTGTGGGAGTGTGTGTACTCACTCTTGTAGGTGAGGGAAGGCGGTCTTGAGCAGGTTGGCGACGTACTCCTGGATGAAGCCCTGGTTGTTGGTGGGGCTGGAAGGGTTCAGCACCGTGGTGATCTTCCCCTCCTCCACCAGGTTGAACATGTAGGCCAGGATGGACGCGTGCATCGTCAGGCCTGCGGGACACACACACACCCTCTTACTAAAGAAACTTTAGCGAGCTACTATAGAAACAAATGCTGTTTCTCTTTTGATGCACGGAAGGAAAATGATTCAAGCGACACCTCTATCAGTGATCTATTATGATATTTTATCTATGCAAAGATTCAGATTGTCATGCTGTGTTACCATTTATCTCTGATTCTGCACTCATCACTGCGGTTTGTATGAGAAAGTTGCTTTTTCTTCTTTATATAACCGTAGAATAGAACACTGGTAAATCTTTCTGTATGAGGCAATATCCCATAAACTGCCTCCTTATTTATGTTCTTTGTGGACGTTTAAAACTGTTATTAGCCGCAAATCCAGACAAATTATATTTATTATTCCTGGAACCTGCATCGTTTTTCAGTGAGAGTGCTTCTAAACTTTCTGCACCCTCATCATGGTGTGTGAGCTACAGAGACACTTAAAACTGGATTATTTATGGATCTGTATAAGATTAAGAATCATTTGAGCACTGAAGGAAAATTCTGATTTATTTTTTGTGATTTTTTAACTTTTGTTCGTGTCGGTTATCTGTGATCTTATGATTTTACGCTGCAAAATCTTGTAAATCAAAATCTCAATGGGATCATCCTGGCTTTATAAAGGTTAATCCTTAAAACACGTAGATATCTGAGTGTTCAGGTGTCCCCACAGCTCGTGTGTGTGTGTGTGTGTGTGTGTGTGTGTGTGTGTGTGTGTGTGTGTGTGTGTGTGTGTGTGCAAACTCACCAGCAGTATGCGATGTGTCGGTGACCACAGAGAAGATGTGTTGTAGGATATCACAGAAGTACGTCTGGTAGAAACTCTGAGCGGCTGCTTCCTCCTGGGCCACATTCTGCAGCAGCGTGTAGAGAATCTGCAGACCTGGACGAGCAGAAACAAGGACCACTTCAGCCCAAACGTCCTCACATTTCTACCTCACAAAAGGCGCATTATACACCCCTGTACATTATTACAGTGTGTGTGTGTGTTGTGTGTGTGTGTGTGTGTGTGTGTGTGGGGTCATTATCAGCGAGTGCTTCTGAACATCGCTGAGGTCATGCTGTGAATGACAGTGCACCTGATGTGTCAGATTTCTATTTAAGCCCATTTTCACCAGTAAAAGAAAAACATGAAAGGAAAACCCAGCCTTGATTATACAATGTTCCCTTTACTGGCGGAAATGGGCTTCCATAGATTTCTACCTTTTAAACAAAAACTGGTTTTGCTGTTTAAAGACAACTATGATACATTTTGTCCTCCCGACATGATAAAACACAACACCCAGATTGTTTTCCATCATTTAGTATTCATGCTCCAGGCATTGTTGCTCAATATGAACATTAAATAACAAGGAAAATGTGTGTGTGTGTGTGTGTGTGTCCTGGCAGCCCTACCAGTATCAGCCACGTTCCTCATGGTGTGTTTGAAGGCCCAGATGATGGAGTCCAGCACCAGTTTGAACTGGGCAGGGGGGATTGCGAGGAATGCGGGGAAGCAGTGAGAGTTCACCGCTTGCAGTAAGTAGAAGAAGTGAGTCCTGTGCTCCGGGAACTCCTCAAAGTTCTATCAGAAAAACAACAACAGAAAAACAAGTTGTTTAGCCCTCGTTTCTCACTGTAAAATTTCATATTAATATTACTTGCACTGAGTTAGATTTTTTAAATCAATATTGGTCTGGATCATAAATATAAAACATTCATTCACTTTAAGAAATGTAACCCTTGAAAACCAGCTCTGTTTACAACAGACATATATAATAATATATCTGGGATCACTCAATTATTAGCATCAACATTGATTTAGATGCAGTGCATCAAACACATAATAACAGCAACAATAACTAGAGGACCCAGCATGTATTTGTCCCAGAGGTCAAACATGAGAAAATGGCTCAATCTGGTGGAAAATATTAAAACCTACAATGCTGGAGTCAGGGCTCCTGCAATCCTGACATAATAGAATTTTTTTTTATGCTGGAAAGGTCGCGGCATCAAACATTGTTCTTCTAATGAGTTTAATGGGACATTTTTCTCCTTAATGCAGAGTTCACACTACGAGCTCCACAGCAACAGGATACCAGTCATTCTCAATGGATACCTGTGACGTGAAGCAGCGAACTGGACTCGTCTGTTTTCAGCAAACAAGTATACAGCGGCTTTCCTAGAATGCAACTGGCCCCGTTTGTACCTTTTGTCGTTTAAAGTGTGACTATTGCATAAGTGTCTTGGCTAAACTTTGTTATAGACTTATTATAGGAGCTGAGGTTGAACTTAAACACTCTGAAAAAAAGGCTCACACCTTTACCAAATTAATTGACACAGCACAATGATCCAAAAATTAAAACAACCAAAAATGTCCCAGGTGCGGCACAACGGTTGAATCCTTATATATAACTCCTATATTTAACCCAGTCTGTTGTTGTTTACAAGCCTGCACTTGCACTAAGGGATGGGGTTTATATAATTGACTGGCACAAATCTGGGTGTTACATTTCTTTCATGTGAAGTTTCACCCGTTAGACACGGCTTTCATTTTTCAGACAAGTCGGACTATACTATGTATACCTTGATACATATTTTAGATGCACACAATAGGTTCAAGGCTTGGTTACCAAAAGGGAAAAGCAATAATTGCCCCGGGGTCTAAAGCTAGTTTTTGCCTGGGGGTCCCCTAGTGGATGAATCCATCCCTGAATGGATCAGTTGGTTTTTTTTTTCAAACATGAAAAATAAAGCATGGGATGTTTCTCCGCAGCCCGTCTGCAGGCTCTGACTAGTCTGCCTCCTGGTTCACAGAGGACACCAACCAACAGTTGAGTAACCTGAATGACTGACGTTTTTTCACCTGCAACTTATTTTTCCTGCAATAGTTTTTGATGGTTCCATCCGAACATCAGAGATCCTCTGACTAGGTTTTTCTGAAGCTTTAAGGCGATGACTGGAAATGGCTGCAGGCGAACCCTCCAGCAAAAAATGACTGGACTGCAAAAGCCCTTTACTTTTTGTCTCGGATATAGGTAGGCATGAACTATTATATATTAAATACTTAGCAAATAGAATATACTTATATAAATGTTTGTATGCCTATACAATGTGCCCTGTTAGACGACCCTGTTATGTATTGTGTTGCCCATGTCAACCCACTAATTCTTGATGGATATCTAAAATGAATTTTATTCTGTTTTTCTACTAACAATGGCCCATCATGTCAGTGTACATAATCAGTCCAATACAGCGCTCTGATTAACAGACTGCTTTGAAGGTCACATGATATAGATTAGCTTATCTATGCGCAGATGAAACCTGCTAATTCAAATGTTTGTTTTCCTGATGACTCAAGCTTACTTCACTGATATAATGACTATAAACATGTCTGAGCATTTCACAAAGGCCAATTCGTTTTGTGATGCTTTAGAAACCGGAGGTCTTAAAAAAGAAATCTACATAATAGTCAATATTTTGCTTGTCAAATCAAATGCCTGTGGGTGCGTCAATTTAAAAATAGCTAAAGGTGTTTAGGCGCCTACTGTATTGGGCACGTATAGATTTTCACTCAAGCGGAATACCAGAAACAAAAATACTGTAATGTTTCACATGTTGAGAAACATTTTGAATAAGCATAACCCACGGATCGTACAGTTAAACCAAAAATCAACTGGTCGGTGTCCAGTTGATCACTGGGCCTCACCTTGTTGATCATGTTTAGTGTGCACTCGAAGACGGCATCAAAGATCTGGGGTATCTCGCTGGTGATGTGTCCCCCCAGCTTGTTGACGATGGTTGCCATGGTGCTGAGGACCTCGGGCTCGCGGGCGGCGGGGACGTTGCGCTGATAGTCGATGAGGACGGCGTCCAGCAGCGGCGGGACAAAGTTCTCCCCAACCTGGGAAGACAAATAGGATGGATCAGCAGGGATCAACACAGCAACAATGGAGGGACGAACATTGGTATTAAAATGGTAGGGCATCACGCAAGTTGCAGCTTAAACTCTGACACCCGATTGGATGTTAATTGTGATGCAGATTAAAAAACACGGCTCAGGGCTTCTTTGTGTTTGATCCAAAAATGCCAACTGGATTAGTTCTTCTGTCAAATGTTCATTGATTGCCTCAGAGTGTGTAGCATCTCCCGAGGACACGAAAGTAAAAATAAATAAATAATTGTTTTTGTGAATTTAGAGTGGAATGTTCATCAAAACAGCCTCCGCACTGCTGAGGCTTTGGGAGGGATTCCTCACCATCTGTGGGTCGTTTGATCGGCTGACCCAGCCTGAGATCAGTTTCAGTGTCTCTCGTTTCACCGTTCTCATACTCCGGATCAGGGGCTGCTTCGTCACCATCTCACCTGCAACACAAAGAGGAGACACATATTCAGAGGTTTTACATGAGGAAGGGCGCAGAGAGGGGGTCTTTAAGGACCACAGAGCATTTGGTGAAGGATACTGCATCTCTGGACCTCATACGGCCCCCCCTACTCCCATTTAAGCATAGAAAGACTCAGAGATGAGTCACCGAAACAGGCGCATTCAAAGAAAATAAAAAATAAAAAAAGGGGATGCAGTATTGCCGACCTACAAACCAAAATGCCACCACTGAATGACGAAATACTAAAATGCTACGGCGTGAGAAGAACATAAGTAAAGGCTAGAATACATTTTAAAAAGCACCAGAAAAGAAACTATTAACACATGGTATTTGATTATGTTTCAAACCCTTCAACACACTGAGGCCATGCGGGATTTAAACAACGGGCTGAATGCCTAAACAAGAATGAAGGGACACACTCTGCAGCGTACAGAAAGACTTCAGCAGTGTTACACTATTAATGTAGGTTTTGTGATTTATGTTCACATACAGGAGACACGACGAATGACTCATGTCAGATGTTAAAGAAGGTTAACTACTGTCATGTGACCGCCGTGTGGCCTTGTTTTTGTGTCTTACGTCCCGTTTCCATCAAGTGAAGTTCCTGGTAACTGTAGTCCTGGGACTACATTTTGAGGAACTAAAAGGTTTTTGTTGTCTGGGTTTCCATGGAGGTCTGAAGAGACCGACGAGGGCTGCTGCTGGTCCAAAGGTTAAACACACTCTGCGGCCTGCAGTTCAGTGTGCCCGCCTGTGTCATATAAAAACACGTTGAAAGAAATAATAATCACCTTGGCTTTGTCTCACTAAGAAGACATTTACTGCTGCAAAGTATTAACTGATGCAGGCTGTAATGAATGGGATGCAGCGAAACTAAGAGAGCCTGTCTCCACAGTAGATCATCTGTTGAGTGTTTGTTTGTCATTAGAACGTAAAACAATCAGAAAATAACTTTCTGTCATTCACAACATCAAGTCTTTTTTCCACTTCTCCCCCTCTCAGCTTGCTCGCGTGATCTCTCTGTCTTTTTTTTTTTCTTAAATGAGTTGGGGAGTTTACAGCAAAGTTAGAATCAACTTTACTTTTAATGTCATCAAACAAAGACAAATGCTCCCGCCTCATCCTGAATAGATTATAGAGTACTTCCTTGTTTTATGAATGAAGCGGTACATGAGTTGGAGCAGCGGCGCTGTGTGTGCGACCAGTCAGTGACAAACCACACCTCCCAAGTTCCTGGACTGTAGAAAGTACGACTAGGGCCGAATGTCCCCAGAACTTAATTTAGAGTTCCTCAAGAGGTTCCAAGTCCCTGGGGAGAGTTCCAGGCCAACAGTTTTAGAAATGAGTCAGGTATTGGGCACTTTATCAAGTCTTGCCGAAGGAGAAGTCTCATTCAGAAATCTCGTGAGAGAGTAAGCCTTCATCCACCTTGTCCAAATCAGATTAATGTTAAACCATGACTTGAAAAAAAAAAGAAAAAGAAAATGGTAGTGCTATGCTTTCTGTACTCAAACACAACAAACCTCCCTGCACTCCTCTCTCCAACTCTTACCGACAGACCCAACGTTCTCTTCAGGTAACAAGTCAGAACGAGACTTCTACTTGAGCCGGCCTTGGTAAGACAACAAACTGATTTCTTTACTTTCTGCTTGATTTGGTCTAATTACTCCGTAGCGTCTTTTGCATAATGTTGTCAGACAATTATAACAACAATCTGAGTTTGTGGCAAAAACAAGCCATTTTAATGGAGAATTGCCTGGAACTGTTACACAGCAGCCGTTTTGAGGGTGCTGGCTGCAGCGTTCACCTTCAGTACCGGACCAATTTCAAAAACTGTTGTCCCAAACAAACAAATGGGGGAAATAAGGCCCAGGTTGAAAAATGCAATGGTTAGCCTCTACCGACTTTTATGTGACATGATGGCGTGAAAAACAACGAGAAGAACCTAGGTGTTATCGGAGCAGAGACAAACACACACCTCCCTTACCATTTGTCTGAATGGCAGCAGAGATGTTCTCGCTGAGGCACTTGTAGACGTTGAGCATGTCCAGGTAAATCCGTCCCAGCTGGATGACAAAGGGGTGTCCCACGGCCTTGCAAGCTCGGACGTTGGTCTTTAGGATGCTGCCCAGCTGTTTCACCGTTTCTGGGTCCTTCAAGATGTCCACGTTCTGAAGGAGGGGGGGGGGGGGGGTAACAGATCAGCACACGTAGACGTATAGACTGGTAAAAGGGGTCAACTTAAAACAAATATGTGGTATTATATCGATCTCTTACCTTGGTGGCCTGCTGAATGATGCTGTCCCACACTTGGTTGGGCAGCAGCATGTATTTTTCTATCAGGTGCTCTTGAACAGCCTGATCCGTCTGAGCACCAATCATATAACCTACTGCCTCATAGAATGTGTGCACCTGGACACAAACAGGAGAAATAAGGGAAATCATTTTAAACCAGAATTGTGGTTAGAAATCTCTCACACCTCGAGATATGATTGAAATGTTTTTGCTGACCTGCTGAGGCTGAAGGTCACAGATGATGGTGTTGATGTTGTTGAGGATCTCGTCGATGAAGGGCATCACCTCTCCCACCTGCACCTGGATAAAGTGGCGCCGGCACTTCTGGGCGATCTTGATGAACGTGTCACAGGCCATGTCCTGAACACCATCGTGCGTCTCTGATGAAGCATGATATGGAGTTATTGTCATCGAGATTGACAAAATTAAAAAAGCAGATATTTACATACCCAACATTATTAAACCAAATGCATTACACTTTTCAAAACCTAACCGTCTCTCACCGTGCATGAACTCAAAGAGTTTGTTGACGACGGTTTTGAGGAACTTCCAATGGGCTCTGAGAAAGCGTGGATACTGGCCGACAATGTACATGATGTTGGAGGCTATGATGGCCTTGTTGTCCTTCCCTCTCTTCTGCTCGCACAGACCCAGCAGATCCTGAGACACACACAAGGGTTTTAGAATCAGACACAAAGCCCGGTGTTTTATACAATGGTGTGAGAAGTGGCATCATAAATCTGATCTGATGAACTGCAATATATTATTGGAAGAGAGCAGCTTTGAATGTTGATTTATAATTTGAATCATCATTTTTTTGCATTTCCCAATTTATAGATTCAACTTTTTACAGACATAAACGAGGCTCGACAGTAAGGGTTTTGAGGAATTGGAAAAAAATTCTTGGCCTTCGGTTGGCAACAGTGGCGGCCACTTTTTAACATATAAAAGTACCAACATCAAACAGCTAAATTTGTTTTATATTCGTTGCATTAGTGATATTGAAATATTGCTGTTCCAGTCAGAACCAGAACTAGTCAACGATTCATGTGCATTGGTGCTTTTACTCGCGGGAAACAATGATTAATCAAATAAAACTAACAAGTCAATGACACAAACAAATACGCAACTTGATATTCAACTGACAAAGAACCAGATGAACCTGAACGAAAACACAACAAAAATTGTTGGTAGGCAAAGTGTCACAGCAACTTTGAGCTGGATGGAAAATTAGACTGCAAAGCATGCAGATGACATGTATGCCATGTCACATTTTCCTTATCCCAAACACTCAAATTCAGGTGACTAAAAGTGGCAATCATATTTTCTGTTTCGGCAACCAAAAGCTCAGCTTGGTTGCCTTTTAGGAGTTAGTTTTACTAGCGTTACTTGTGCAACAACTAGCACGTTAGTTCTTTTTATAAAAACATTTCAGGGCTTTTTAAAAAAAGTATACCTTGATGACAGTGACCAGGAACCTCTTCTCGTCCTCCTCGTGCATGGCCCCGCTGATGGAGCCGATGGCCCAGCACAACGTGTTGAGGTTCTTCCAGGACCACTCTGTGCCGTTCACCTGGTTGTGAAGCTTTTCCGTCATTATGCGTTCTGTGTCTGCGTAGTCCAAGTGAGTCAGGTACACTGCGGGGTGCCGGAGGACAAAAGAGATTTGTACCATCAGTATGTGTACAATGTAAGGTCGACTTACAGCCAAAAAGCACATATTTTGTCCGTTGAGAACAATGACAAAAGATGGTGTTTTCTAGCTATTAATCTCTGACACTGGATGTGAAGTTGGACGCTCTTATCATACCGAGGGTTTCTCTCATGTTCTTGTAGAGGTTGATGGAGTCGGTGTCCTTCATGAACTCTCTGACCACCTCTCCCTGGTCATTCTCCACCACCAGCACCTCCTCTGGCTTTGCCATCCGACTCACCATGAGCAGACGCACCTGTCGCAAGGGATCAACACCTGTCAGCCAGTACACACCTCGCAGAACAGCCTCACTGCTCTCACGTTTGAACACACACACATATACACATATATATATATACATACATATACATATATATATATATATATATATATATATACATATATATCAGTGGTGCACAGTGAGTCTCAAGGCTTTATACTCCAGGGCTGAGTTATATGGAGAAAATCAAATGTCATAGTATTTTTTTGACCAAATAGCTCGATATCGATATTGTCGGGTTGACCATTGGGGTTAACACAAATATTTATACAATTAGAATTTGTAGGCCAACCAGGAAGTTAGCACTGCACTGGTTCTCTCATCAAAAATCCAATTCGATTGGAATTTGGATTATTGGAGAAAATAACTCTGTGGGAAACAAACGTTTAGGATACTTCAGAAAGATAATCTTCACACATGAACACCACTTTGAGGATTTTTGAAAAGCAATAGCCATCATAAAAAGTAAAGGGCAAACAGGTATTATCCAACTACACGACCACCAGCAGCTAAAGGCAGACTAGTCGGCATTTTGACGTTTTGTAGTCTCATTAAGCCCCTTGGCAGCAACCGCCTTTTTAAAGACACCTTCAATCTTCTACATTCACCAGAAGGGTATTTACTGACGTATTTTATGTCGTAAAACAAAACGTTAAATTCTCTTAAGCTTGTGTTGACCAAAGACCTTTTAGGCATCTGACCAAAAACCCATTCAAATAACTCATTGACTGTAAGACAAGGGAACTGGAAATGTAAAAATGCTGACATATGTCCATCACTTAACTGGAATGCAGCATTTACCAATAGGAAAGGACAACACTTACGCCATACAATATATCCAAAAATATCCAGTCTCATATTAACGGTATCTATATAATATCGATAAATTGACCAGCCCTGATATATATATATACAGTAGCAGTCAAAAGTTTGGACACACCTTCTCATTAAACTACTTTGAAGAATCTAAAATCTAAAACATATTCTGGTTTGTTGAGCATTTGTTTGTTTAGCACATAATTCCATGTGTTCCTTCATAGTTTGGATGTCTTCAATATTAATCTACAATGTAGAAAAAAAGTTACTTTTGCTTTACTGGCTGCTGATTTTCAGTAATGCTGTAACTAAACTAAAAGTAAATCTTTTGGCAGCAGTTTGGCAGCCACCTGTTGCTTCACCAACTGATTCTAGTATGACTAGGAGCTACGGCTCCACTGAAACCCTTCTGCACTCCTAAACATTAAACTGCTTGTAAGTAAGAAATCGTTCTTAAAAGATAAAACAAAAGTTGCATTCATAAATTAAACTACAGCAGTGCAAATCCAAAATACTTGGATGTTGAGTTTGTCAGCTTATGGCCATGTTGACATCCTGACAATGCATTGTCTACTCATATTATATCAACGCCAAGTAAAAAAAGAGACATTGACGGCTTTAATTCTCACATAAAGCAGTTAAATAGAGCGTGGCTGGCTGTGTGTGGTACCTTGGAGAGTACGGGCAGGTAGAGCTGTCTGCGTGGTGGAACGTCAAAGTGCTGGTTGCCGGAGAGCAGCGGGGACGTGGACGTAGAGAAGGGACTCTCTCTGTAGAGCTCTGCAGCCAAGTGGTTCCAATACTCCAGACAAATTTTGAAGATCTCCGTCTCCTCCACCTCGGACACCAGCAGCATGTAGTGGAGGGCCTGGAGGGAGGAGCAAGAGAGCGATTAGACAAATATTTAAAAGGAGACTCCCTTTTTGTTGGATGAATTATCTGTTTATGTCACACCACTGACTGACTGACTGTTTCCTCTCGTACCTCCATTAATGTTTCTCTGAGGTTGAGCCGCTTCTCGATGAGCTGCCCGTGCTCTTTGAGGAAAGTGCAGAGGAACAGACTGAGGTTCTGGATGAAGTTCTGCTCGTCGTCCTTCCCGTTGGCGTAGGCCAGCCGGATGTTGGTGTTCAGAGGCAGCATCTGGGTGGATGTGGAGAACATGGAGATCCTGATTAGTGTCTGTACAACAACGTTGAATGGGAATGTGAGAACCTGAGGGTAACCCACCTGTTTGAGTTGACACATGGTCAGGGTGAAGAGCGTGACAAACTGCTCCTCGTACTGGCTGACGCTCACACCGGCGATCTCTGTGAGGCACTTCAGTGTCACATTGCGAAACATGGGCACGTTCAAGAACTGAAAACAGTCGAAGCAGACGTTTAGTTGAGGAATAAACAGACACCTTAAAGAATCCATATCAGTTTAAGTGAATGCTAAAATTTGAACATTTTCGATAGAGAACTGAACTGAAAGTGAAAATGATCAAAGCTTTCAAGACTCCATTGACAAAAAAAAACTATATTTAAGTTTCATTTTGGAAAATAGTGAACTTAAATTAGTGTACACTTAAAATGATATACATTTTTTTAAGGTAAAACAGGTTTTGCTGCTGCCGTCCACAGCAGTACATTGCTTTGCTTCTGTGCTGGTACCCTGTTTCTCCAAACTCCATCTACTGTAGGTGATACTCTGACTATGGAGAGGCACCTCATTAATCCCACCTTCAAAACACCTGAAATATCCCTTCAAAATTTGTGTATTTTTAAGCTTGCTTCACAACTCGATGGATTCATTTTGCAGACAAAACATTTTCGTTTCAAACACATTGTCGGTCAAGAATCCAACAATTCCATGTCAACTTGTTGAGTGACACCGCGTGCATCTGTGTACACACCTTATACACCAATGTGCTGATCAGTTTGGTTTCAAAGATGTACCCCAGAGGAATCCAGTTGAGAAAACGTAGGAGGGTCTCCAGGGTGGCGTGGACCAGGGGGGCGTTCTGGGAGTTTTCCTAAGGTGCAACCAAATGAGACGACAAACAGCTGAAGGACCAACCCTGGTGGTGTGTGTGTGTGTGTGTGTGTGTGTGTGTGTGTGTGTGTGTGTGTGTGTGTGTGTGTGTGTGTGTGAGAGAGAGAGATCGGTGATAAATGATTGTACAACATGTCAAAAAGAAAGAGATAAGGATTTGCATACCATGACGAACTGGCAGAGCTGGAATATCTGGGAGAATTCATTGCACATGCTGAAAGAAATAAAAGACACATTATGGAACATACTGTATGAATTTTAACACATTATGATGCTGACATTATTAGAGATCTTCCTGCATTTAGAGACAAATATAATCTCTCTTGGAAATCAACTTCACTTTGATGCTTTCACTTTAGTGTATTAATGTTTTCTGTTGTTGGAGAGGGTGGTCATTATTTCAGTCAAGGTGACCGCCTCTGCAATTAAACAATGCAGGAAAATCCCCAATATTCTGTATCAAAGCATGAAAGAACATCTTCTTGATGAATCAAAGTTTTAAATTGACTGTCAACTGTTAAAGTTAGTGGTTGAAATATTCAGGTATAAGAGTTGCATAAGATCTACAACTACACACAGACATAAGAGAAACTACAAACATTTGGCATTATGTGACGATTTAAACTGTACAGAATAGGATGTTCAAATCCAAGAAAGCTCACATACAAAATATGGACAGCTTTATATAACTACATATACATACATACATATACATATATATATATACTGTACATATAAACTAGATAACATAAAGAAATATCAACCAGAGTCAATCAAGCTTGACAAGCAACAATTGTGAGTGAAAATGAGGGGGGATAAAGCGTATATACTTTTGACATCAGGCCTACAACTGTTTGCCTTAAAGCTGCAACAATATTGATTTATTGATTAGTTCATCGACCGAAAGATAATCGCCAACTGTTTTGATAATTGATCAATCGTTTATGTCATTTTTCATGCAAAAAATGGCAGGAAATGCAGTTTCAGCCTAAACGAGACATAAATTTGAACTTTGATAAAACTTTTCCCTATTTTCAGACATTTTAGAGACCATACGATTAATCGTCAGAATAACAGATAATGAAACTAACAGTCAGTTGCTTCCTTAGTTTATATCACAGTTGCAAGTGAATCATTCATACTGTCTGAGCAATAGAGAGCACAACTGCTTTTAATTCAGGCAACATTGACATTGCACATAGATTGCATCATACTTGTAATAATACTGATTGATGTGTCAAATGTAGTGGAAATAAAAATGTCAACAAGAGGCAAAGATCCAGTGCACGTCAATGGCAGTTGTTTGCCTGCAAGTCTGGAACAGATCACAGCGTTACATCATTGGATTAATTGCCTGCCGCGATATTTTCAAATGCCAACACCCTGAGATCATATTTCAAGATGTTCTCAAAGTACTGGACTCTTAAATTGGGCAAAACCTATGAATTATCATACTTTGGTTGTACACTCAGATACATTGAGTTCACTGTAGCTTTTTCCGCCAATGCCATCAAAACTAAGTCCTCAATACTTTCTACCACGAAACTATGCTTCCAGAGGTCAGTGAAGACGCAGCATGCTGACCTGTCCTTTAGGTGCTTGGCCTTGACCTGGGTCATTTGTCCACTGGAGAAATCGAAGACCTCCTCGCTGAGCAGTTTGAGAATGATCATGTTGTTCTGACAAAGGCTCTCACTGGTGCGACTCGCTCCGACAATGTCGCTGATGAAGGTGGGCCAGTGCTTGGGCCACTCCTGCTTCAGGATCTACGGACACAGGGGCACAGACATGGATTGGGGTTACATTGATCAACGTAGGGCTGTGGGATTTGGAGAAAATCACCATGTTTTTGACCAAATACCACGTTATCGCTTTACTGCAATGCAGCCTTTAAAGCCAGGAAGAGACAACATTATTGCTATATTACCATATCACAAATTCTCCCAAAATAGTCTCAAATCACAATATATTATCGATATACTGTATAGCCCTAGTTCAGTGGTGACAGATTCCACTGCGACCAACATGTGATCTAAAAATGAGAACGCAAGGTTGATGAATCTGTGACTTTCTAAAAATAACAATCCCTCCTTTCAATCCCAGGCCAGGCATGTGGCCCCCTTTTCTGTTTGACTTTGATAATACATCCAGGTGTGTTAATGAAAATCCAGTGAATCAAAAGATACTCTCCGCACACGACTGCAAACACAACATACATGAGCACAAGCATTTTAAACAGCCTCCTGAGGAGCAGTGTGGAATCTGGAGCTCTACAGTCCCTGAAGGCCAGAACGATGTTAGCTCTGCTGACGCAGGCAGTGACTCAAGTCTCACTGGCATTAATGCAAAGTCACACACACACACACACACACACACACACACACACACACACACACACACACACACACACACACACACACACACACACACACACACACACACACACACACACACACACACACACACACACACACACACACACACACACACACACACACACACACACACACAGTGTTATGCTTAATGAGCAAAAATGTATCAATAGGTCAGTGCAGTCCGATTTGTAAAACTGGAAACCTTTCCGATACACATCTCAGTATACTGAAGCGGTCCACACTCTTTAAGGACGTTCCTAGTGACAATCTAGCTGCTATAATAGAATGGAATCGCGCCATACACTAAAACATTCCTCTCTGTGGAAGTCTATGGCTTTATGAAATCTTCTCTTACATGTGTATTAACAATTTATCATTGAATAATCTAAGTGCACTTCAGTTTATTGTGAAGCCAACGCTGCAAAAGTTAATTTCTTATGTCATGGTCCCATTTTATCGTAACAACGCAGCGTTGTGCTTGAAGACACAATGCTGGCAAAGTTAAGCAAAAAGTACCGTTATCCAGTATTTGTTTTGACTCTCATACAATTGGGCTCCAGACTTGAATCACAAACCCTAAAACTTCAGCAACTTCAGATCTAAACATGCTAACCAGTTTAACAATATTCAACTGTTTAAAACCAGTAAGAAAAGAAAGTAGCGTCATGTGAGGTCATCCAACTTGAATTATTCAACTTGGTGGTTTGTTCACAGCATTTCCCCATTATAACCAAAGATATTTTGTACATAAACAGAACATTTGACCTTTTCTCTCTTTTCCATGTGTTCTCAATGACTGGAAACTATTTTCTAGGGTTTTCAGGACGCAGGGAAGGCCTGTCGTTTCTACAGCCTGGCGTTTACAAGACTCAGTGCTTTCCTGTAGCAAGTATACAATCAACGCCGACACTACTTGTAATATTATATGCTTTTCTGTACTTTTACAGTGTGTCATTGTAGAAAACCTCTTGCTGCTTAAAAAAAACCCTGCTACACCCATAATGAGATATATTACATCCTAATGTTTCCTACGAACAAATACTGCAGCTTATACTCTTCAAGTTGATCCCCTTTCTAAACAAGACCGGTTGCCTTCACTCAGACATTCAGGGACAATAAATATGCAATTTATCACAAGGAATCATGAACTTGGCCAGCCTAGACAGTTGTAGGGTCAGATTCAGAGTCAGGCTTATTAAGAGTGACATCTTCAGGTTCAAAAGGATCACTGCCAAAGATGAGGCAGCAGGAAGATGCCCCAACATACTATTCTATAGTGCTGTGTTTCACAGAACGATGTGCTAAACTGTCCATCATTTAGTGTATGTGGTGAAAATATGTTTTTCTGTTAATCACTGGATTGCTGACTGTAGCTGCAGAAAAGCCATTAATCCATAATGCAAACAAATGAACATTAACATAAAATCACTGGTTTAGAGCCTTTAGTTCACATGTATTACCTCCAGTCTCAGAGGGCTTCATAATAATTAAGCCTTTATTAGTCCCACAATGGGGAAATTATTTCTCTGCATTTAACCCATCCCGGAGGAGCAGTGGGCTGCAATGAAGCGCCCGGGGAGCAACTTGGGGTTAGGTGTCTTGCTCAAGGACACCTCGGCATGTTGCCGGTAGAGGGGTTTGAACCACCAACCTTGTGGTTACGGGACAAGCGCTCTACCTCATGTGCCACAGCCGCCCTCATGCTTCATCTCTTTCTATAGTTTATTCATGTCATCTTAATCCTTCTGACTAAAACTAACCATCCAGCTTGACTCAGAGCCATTATGTCATATTTAGCTAAAACAAACCAAGACAACTTCTCTCTCCAGTCGGACCTCAGATATTGTTCTGTATATTAATGTGCTCTGTATCATTCTGTGCCTCAGCAGTCGGTCGGGGGCTTTCGGTCGTCCTAGGCGACGAGTGGGATGTGAGTGGCTAGAGCTGAGTTTCCCGCTCCGGTGTGCTCTCTTGCTGTCAGTGTGGATAACTTCATCGAAACTGTTTGCTGCCACTTTTTTGTGCCTCTCCGATACTCACTCGCATGCAACGCTGTGGGTTTTGGAAACCTTTTTCAGTGCCTTAACAGAGCTCAATAAGGTGGTTCTAACAGCTGGGGCTCCCACGATGATGGATTACAGTCAAATAGACAATACTAATTCATTTTCTTTTTTTCCTTTATTTTTAAATGGGAAAGTGGTAGCAAGATTCTTTGACTTGTTTTTAGTTTTGAAGGCTTACCTGGACAAGGATCATGTTCAGCTTGCCGATGTACACCTTTTCTTTCTAAAAGTACAAATAAATAAATAAGTGCCATTAGTCATACAGGTTGAGAACACAAGGCTTCTGTCATCTCTTCACAGCATTAAACATGTAATGTGATTTAACGAAACAAAGGGTTAGAGGTCACAAATCAAAACAGTTAGACAATTAAGGGTGGTGTCGCTACAGAAGGACAAAAACTTCAATAAAAGTTAAACATTACATTTTTGAGGTTTTATGTTTTGTAAGAATCAAAGTCGATCCATAATGTTTTGTTTTGTCATTAGGGAGTAATAATAATATAATATAATATAATATAATACAGTCTATTACACTGCAGCAAATCATGTGTCTTTTTGGATAACAGATCATTTAGAGACTTGATTCTTACAATAATATATAACCTGGTACCGATGGGTTTAATGTGTTATGCTTACTCAGCAGGAAGTTATTCATTGAATATTTAAAGCCAAGCGGTGGCAGCAGTGAGAGATAGTCATTTATCTTTCTTTTTTTTCCCCATTCATTAAACCTGACCCTGATCCACAGCTGAGCTCTGGTTACAAGCAAACATGTTTGTCTCCAATGGCCAGCTCCTTTCTGATTCCAGCTAAGTTTTCAAAGTTTCCCTTTCCTTCAGTTTCACTTTTGTTTTTTTGAAACTGTCATAGTCTCTGTGCTGGTGTTCAATAATAAACACTGCTAATATTGGGTACCAAAGGGAAAGGGATAGATTCAGGTATAACTTCAAAACAACCCATGTCATGATCCTACAGTTGAGTCAAACAGCAGTGTTTTTTTACTTGAGTTAATACCCAACAGTTTAGTGTGTGATTTTAGTTTACAGATGGCCAAACCCTGCGATCTCTGGAAGACTAAATTGCTGTCGGTGCAGGTGAAACACGGTCGTAACGACTCAACCCTCCTGTTGTTTTGCGGTCGAGTTGGACTGAAAACACTTTGAAAAGCAGCTGAGTTCACCATCTTTGGTCTGGACGACCCGGCGCTATGGTTACCAGCATTACTCATGGCTGCTCTGATGTCACATCAACACACAACAAAATGAGATCCATTCTGATTTGTAAATTTGGCTGTCTGTGTCAAATGCCAACAGAATGACCATAGCCATGGCAAGCTAAGCCTCAGACCAGTGAATATAAGTGTTACCTTGACAACACGGCGTTTAGTCCAATTCTTTTAAATTACTGTGGAGAATCACAGTCATGTGCCCAAATGTACATTTAAGCTTCTCTGGAAGAAAACCTAAATATCAACCAAATATGCAATCAGAATTATAGTTCATTATATTTTATTGGTTGGGATTTTTGTCAACCTCCAGTACTAGTTAGTCCAGCACTAACTCACATGTACAACCACCACAAAAATAATGTAATTTGAATTCAAAGTTCACTCACCTCCACATTTGATGCGTCTGATGAAGTCTTGATAATGAGACCAACAACATACTTTTTTATACCTGAAGGACACACAGAGACATCAGGAAGACACTGTGAGCATGAACCTGTGAACAGTGTAACACATCCTGACATGACGGGCTGCCTGGAGCACGTTACTCAACACAATGAATCTGGACAATGCCCCCCCCATTTATTTTCTTGGTAAATACAAAGGCTGTGGGCTGCAACTGCCCCTTAACTTCAACGGCGCAAAACTTTTGGTCAGTTCAGCAGAAGTTAAGATTTTCCCAGGTTTCTTATAGACAGTCAAGATTGTCAACGTGAGCAGAGCACTTAAAATTTAAAAAAAAAAAAAAAAAAAAAAAAAAAAATGTTCAGCTCCCTCCCATTTCATCCTACACTGTATCTGTGTTTTTAAAAAAATTGGTGTGCTGGGGTGTGGTGGGCGGAGCCGAAAACAAGGCAATACTCTGACACAAGGGGGGGAAAAGACATACTTGCCGGTCGCCCTGCACTGGGTTTGCCACTTGAACAAAATTCAGGCATCTACGGTCAGAAGTAGGGAAGTCTTAGGTCAATAGAAAAACAAAATTATAGAAGAATGGAGGGAGGCAGAATTAACTGATTTACACATGATTATTAAATGAATTGCATAATCATTGCTTTTCGCTCCAACCAAATTTTGTTGAGACAATTTTCATCCCACTCTGTTTTCAATTATTTTGGTAACAAAGGACAATTTTGAAAACTAAGAAAACAGGGAATTGATCACTTAAAAGCAACTATTAAAAGGCAGGGTAGGTAATCTTCAAAAAAAAAGAAAAAACCTGGTATCTTCGGCTGTCGCAGGAATAAAATAAGCTCATCCAATCATATCATTCGGGTCGAATGTAATGGTTGGACGGGCAACCTGCCTGCACGTTTTTTCCCGTGCTCTAATTACTCACCCCTGTAGCCTTGCACAAGCTGTTAGCTTGACAGATGTGAGCGTAAGCAATAGCCATGTTAGTTGTTTATGTTCATGATGATAATTTTCAAGGAGTGGATTTGGAGGGAGGCCTTCAAGGGACAGGCTGTCAGTGTTTCTCAGACATTCTTGCTAGAATGTGCAACTTTTGGAGCTAGTACTTTTAGCCACTCTCATTTGAAAAGAGTTGGCAACACTGGGCTGCGTTTTTCCAGATAGATGATTTTTTTAATCTAGCGTACTCGAGCTAGAACCTAAAGATTACCAACCCTGCATTTAAAGTCTGAACATTTCTAAAAGTAGAATTTATTTGGTAAAAAATGTCCCGTTGATAATTCTTAATGAAAATCTCGACTCTTTCCAAAGACTTTGGATTAGAAGCCCCTATAAATAAGATTTGAACATTCCTGACATTTGCAACTCCTAGCAGTAGTTTCAATAAAGACACCGTGGTAGGGAATAATCTATGTCCATTAAAACCTGTCCCTCCTTCTCTTGAAAGATATTCAAATTTTTTAACATTTTAAAAGCAACGTTAGCAAGCATAGCAATATCTCCAACTGCTTCTTTAAAGATGCTTTCACATTTCACAAAGCTTTAAAAAAAAAAAACTGTGCTAGGTGTTGTTTTTGTTCTTTATGTTGTTCCCCCTCTAAAGCTACGGCTACAGTGCAGAATCCAACCTGGCTTGCAGCAGCCAGTGCAGGCCAGTCGAGCAGAAAACAAACCGGCATGCTTAGCGGGGGGACACTTCTTGACTTGGCAACCGCACGCCACAGCATTTAAAAAGGCACCGACGCTGACTGAGTTAAAGACATTTCGTGAATTGTACCACAAAAGTACTTTTTTTTTTTACCTTCACACTGATTCCTGGGGAGAATCTTCCATCTTGTTTTGATAACCGTTTCCAGAATCTGAAGGGCATAGTACTGGAACATGCAAAGAGAGGAGAAGCATTAGGACGAAGCCATTATGACAAGACATTATTATTACATTATAACAGTATGAAGTGGACCAGCCTGTAATAACTTGCAATCTAAATTGAACTGGCTGAACCACATCTTCCATGCAGATTTTCACTTGTGTGTGTGTGTTTTGTTTTTTGTTTTTTATCTCTACAAGCAGCATTAAGCTGGAACACTGCAGAAGTCCTGCTGTTTCTCCCAGCATCACACCAGACAGCAAAAGACAGCAGAAAAATGCAACAATCCGTTAACCAGCTTTGGCTCTGATTGCTCCAAGGGTGAGTCTAATGGTCTGGGAGACATGAAAAGGTCTGTGGTAAGTGTTCTTTTACCGAGGATACAGATAATACGTAGGGTTGGGAATCGACAATTGTTTTTTGACGTTGTGCATTGAAGCGCGCATTCCTTGTATATATGTTTGTAATGTGAAAGCCCTGTTTCTAAAGATCATTGCGAGGAAAAAAGAAAAATGATTGCAGAGATAGGACTCCTCCTTCATAATGGTATAAACCCCAGTCTGATTAAAACTGATGAAACGTAGACATTTATTTTCTTCATTGGTACCTCGAGCAATAAGCCCCAAACCCACGCAGCGCCATGCTTTTTTTTTTTTTTTATAAGCATGAGGGTTTTTTGTTCTCAACAACATCTCCGCGGAGCGCATCTCCGTTTGTAGTACCGCCCCAGAGACAACTGGGTAAGATAATATTATATTAATATTCAGCAATTTGTTTCTGCCTAAAAATATATTTTTTTTTTCAACAAAATACCTTGGCGTTTATGATAAATAACTTTTTATTGTAGCTTTAATAAAGTTTTTTGTATAAATCCAAAAATACCACCGGGATAATATTATATAAATTTTCATCAGTTTTTTCTTCTTAAAAATATATTTTCCCAACAAAATACCCTGTCTTTAATGACAAATTACTTTTTATTGTAGCCCAAACAAAGGTGTTTTGGTTTTTTTTGCATTCACAATTTAGTTTCTTTTGTTTATCAGATAGCGTGCTAAAAACGAACCGTTGAGAATCGACAATCCAAACCAAGAAAATCTAATCGATACCCAACCCTAAACCACGCGAGTGAGTCAATTTTCCCAACGCCTAAAATATAGATTATGTTAAAGTCTAAGGCAAGCCTAAATCAGATCCCCTTAACTGGTGTGTCATAAAGGAACAGCAAGACCAACCACAGGTTATGCCCTGTATTAATTTCTGCTTAATAGTGAAGCATGAAGAAAAAAAAAAAAAAAAAACAAGAAACAAGAGACAGTTTGTTTTTTATCTAATGTTACTTCAACCGACTGTTTCAACTGTAGGGATCATCATTTCAAGAGTTACAATGATTCCAAAATAATAAAAAAGAAAAGAAAAAATGACGTGTAGAACAGGATGTTATTAAAGCGGGATTAAGACAATGTGCTACGGACGATGGATGTAGGAAGATTAAAAAGGTGAAATCTCCTTACAGGCGCACTGACTGTACACCGGTGACAGTCGTTTCATCTTAAACTGCCACACTTAGCACAAAACCACCACAAGAGGTAAGGAAGGACAATTTATAAACAGCTGACTGCACCGAATGCTTTGTGACTTTCTTTAAGCAGGAAGAAAGCACGTTAGTCAAAAAGGGGTCTCGTCTGAACAGAGGGGTTTGAGGAGGAAGAGGATGCACTGTAAGAAGAGAGAAGGGCGGGGCGGCGACAGAGCCATGATCCCTACAGGTGAAATTAAGCCGTCGACAGATTTGTGTCTCTCTAAATGGAGCCTACTGACTGCAGCCTGCACCCTCCCTCTGTCCAATGATAACAGATGCAATAGAAACGGATGAACAGAATTCAGTCAAAGGGAATTCAAAAAAGGGTAGACCTTGTGGAGGCCTGCCGTCAAAGCCTAGCTGTGTCATGACGCACAGGATGACACACCCCTTTTCTTCCTATTACAAGCCATAAACATAATGGAACATTGGGATTAATATCAAAAAAGTCACAGCTTGAATTCAGTAAAAAAATGTTTTTTTGCAAATATTGTAACTACTACTGCAGTTGCTAAGAAAGGCCAAAATGTTCAAATGTGCTTCGAAAATGATGCACTTTTTTTCTACCAATGAAACAAGATAAATGCAGAATTCAATAGGTGTTAACCTTTTGTTTCCTCTTTTCCGCTAATGCCCCTATTTCTTGGCAAATGACAAATTTAAAACTAGACTCAAATTAGACATTAGTAATGAACGTCAGTGTTAAAAGCACTCTTACAGGCAAGCAAAAAATGAAACAAAAAAAAGCAAATGTCACGATGTGTACTTTGAGGAAGCCCTGGATTCATTGCACTTCATTTCATACGCAGTGCATTGATTAATTTCAAATTATGGACATTCAATTTATGGATTAGGCTTGATTGTTTTTTATAGAAAAGGCAACTTTGTTTTGGGAATACAAATTGTGAATCCCTGAATGTGTCTGGAGAGTGAATCCCTAGGTTCACTATTCACAGTCAGTTTGCTTTATCAGCTTTATCAGTGCACAGGATTGGCACCATGTTCACTTATCTGTGGACATATTTTGAGGAACAACATGAATCTGAGGACTTCAAATAACAGATGAGAAGAGCCAGGGGTGTTAATGATCGAGTTAATGCTGTTATTCATTTGAAAAATGGAGAATATATTAACTGACCACACTGGATCTAGTTTATATCGGTCTCAATGTTCTTATCAGCTGGACCCATGCGCTGCGTTCCATATTGCATACTTTTTACTTTCATTACATCCTGCAGCCGCCCTTACAAAGTACGTTCCGTTGCACGCAGTGGACACTCAATTGGGACCTACTACTTTGTCAAGACATTGCACCTTGAACTTTGACCCGGTTGCTCATATATTCCCTGAGCAAAAGATTGGAATAGCCAGAAAAGCATGCTGGTTTGCATACTGCAAAATGCGGCCGGATGCAGCTGAACATCCTGGTATTTTTTTGGTATACTGCATTTGACATACTATGTAATGGGATTGCCATAGCTGATCAGAGCCCATGCTGTGTGTGGGCACAGCACCAGAGTTTATATGCATTAACTGTGAGGTAAAGGGTGTTGTTGACCTTGATGATGTGCTTTAAGTGAGAGTGCAGTCAAACTAAGATGTGCACATATATCTAAGTATTTAGGGGATTGGGGAAAATAATATAATTTTTCTATTTGACGCTAACATATGCAAGCTACGGCCCTTTTACCAGATACTAAAATAGGTTTGACCTTCCCTGCATTTTTAGTCTCATCTAATCCATGAGCCATAAAGCATGCAAGTTATACAGAAGTATGTTAGAATGCACGCATTTATGTTTATTTTGCAACGTTTCTTGATGATTAATCAAGATTTTTGCTTCAAAATTGCGTTCCTAGATGTGAAAAACAGACCAGGCATTACTGCTGCACCATATTAACAAACCCACTGATAACTAAATAAATATAGATGACAGGAATAGCTGGTATGATTGAGAAATATGGGGCTCATTCCCATTCAGGTCCAACTGGGCAAAGTGCTATAAGGCTTATTTTGTAGTGTATTATTTTATCACCAGGATGTGATGGGCAAAGCCAATTGATCATCTAGTAGGTTCAGAACAGAATTCCTTTTATCAGAGGGCAAGAGGTCCTGCATGGCTCAAGAGCTAGGGCATGGTGCCAACACAGCCAGGACTAATTATTCGACTTCTGCTGGGGCCAAGTGCACCTAATAATATGCACTCACACTGCATCAAACTGCTTTAAAAAACAGATTTTATATCATTTAAAGCATGCTGTCAGCAAACCGCTGTGACCTAGTGTTTAAATGTTTTTGTTTATTTTTTTAATTTTACAAATTTAATTTGTGATAGTATACACTTCCTCAAAGCACAGGTAAGTGTCTTTCGTATGTTTTCTGCACTGGAGCTTGCTTACTTTGGTGTTCATGTTCTGGGAGAACTCGAGGATGGTGTCCACTCTCGTCCAGGCGTCCGGGTGCTCTTTTAAGTGCGTCAACACTTCTTGTGCCATTCTTTGCTGCAATACAAATTTTGGAATGACACTTTAGATGAAACACTGAGAAACTTGCAAATGGACACCAGTAAATTCTAGACTTGTCTGTGCTGCAACCACCTTGCAAAACGAAAAGGAGAGGGATAATTAACATGTGGTGTGTTTTTAGTCAGGTGTGGGTTAAAGAGAACATTGAAAAGCAGCTGCTTGTCAAAATCAAACAATGATCCTTTTATTCCAGGCATAATTACATTTAAGACAAACCACTAGATTTTTTTTGTATTGAATAGGTAATAAAGCACTTGTATATGCTTCACAACATACCTGCGGTCCCACCCCGTGATATAGACAGTTCACCACATTATCCAGCAGGTTGATATCCAGTTTCTGGTTGAAGTCCAGCAGCTGCTGTGCTGCATGGTCTGCTAACATTGTCATAATTGCTGGCATAGAGCTCTGCAACAAGGACAGCGGAGGGAGGGGTCATGAGTGCAGGGAACACATTCAACAGGCAAAGTCATGTGAACTGTGCGTTTAGAAACAATTCCAAACAGCTGACTGCTAAACAAACATCCCCTAGACCCACCAGTGGGCTGTCACGTTAAGAAGTAAGCAAGTCTGGCACTGCTCAAGCAGAAAAGCATCGTCAGTTCTTCTGTCGACTGAATATTTGGCAACATATATTGGACACAGTGCTATGGTCTACCCCAGGAGTATGGACTTAAGGACAAAGTATGGAGAAATTAACTTAATATTCTCATCCAGTGGCTGGTAATGATAAATAGTTATCATAATAATAAAAACAGAGACTGGACACACACTAGTATAGCCATAAACGAGTTAATATTGACTTAGAAACGATTGAGAACATCGTTCTCCCGAGCCAAAGTCAATTACATTCCCCCATTGGTTTAACAAACAGTCAAACAACAGATGTAAACCTCTAACTGTGCTTCCACCGTGTTCTCTCTACGACCATATTAAGAAGGTTAACCCAGCCACGTGCCGGATATACTGGGCGACGTCACGTTGTTTACATCTGCAAGTGACGGAGTTCACTCCTCCAAACACCGCCCGCAACGCGAGTAGCGGACTGCCGTGGTGAAAGACAAGAGAACGACGAACGCAGCTCGCAGCTATGTTTACAATTACCAGCCTAACAAATAACGGAGCCAACGTAAACAACGTAAACAACGTGTACGCGGCAGTGCCAGCGCTCTCCTCTCCGCTCCGAATGCTACAGCTAGCTAGCTAGCTAGCATCCCCGCTACATGTACAGCTAGCCGCTAGCACCGTGTCGCACAAACAGTTCACATGTGGTCCCGTCGCTGCTGACTACAACCACTCCCACCAAGGATGCCTGGGACGGAGGCGCCCATACATTCACTTCACTCGGCTTCATACAGCCACACTGTTACGGGAAGCTTGTCGCCGTGTGTTGCAGCTACACCAGGAGGACTGGCCGCGGGTTTCTCTAAACACTTGTGTGTTAAAGACGCTTTGACATAACGAAGCAGCATCAACCTGACATCCGCTCACACCACGGACACACCAGTGATGCTGCTGTGCGGGGACAGAGAGAGAGAGGGACAGCGTTTGGTGTCTTACTCGTGTCCTTCTGGTTGTACTTTTAGTTTGTTTGAGTTACATCACTTTATGTGACAGCCAGCGTTAGCTAATCCTCACAGAGAGGCACCGTTGAGCGCTAGCTAGCGGGCAGTCGGTGGCTATCTGGCGACCGCCACTGAGGCTATTGTATTATGAATTAGCATGTATCTACGGACCACGTCAACTATATAACAGCACGACTTAACACCCAAACCAAAATGCATTTTATTCATTTGTACAGGTTAAAGCGCAGACACGTTAATCACGGCATGGCAGGTTTCCACTTCACCCCAGGTTACCTACCTAAAGTCCGAGGCTCTGACTGAAAACAGTGGCGTTTGCCCAAGAAGCTACAGGGTCTAGTGAGTACTTCAGTGTTGATTAGGACAGATTTCCTATTTCTGCAGCGTTGACTATCTCCAGCTCCAGCAGTGAGGGATGTCTGGCTGCTAACCACCACTGATGTGGCTTCCCAAAGCTATTATCGCGGCAAACACAGCAATATTTTACTCCGAAACATTGTACGAAACAAAGTCAACCTTGATTCACTAATTATTTCGTTACTCTTGTGTTTTCTCCGAGCGGGGCGGTGTAGAGGTTGTGTGCCTGCGCCTCCTCTCCTCTCTCAAGCAACTAACTCGCAACCGGTTGAAACCGGTTCAGACTGGGAGATTCCATCTCGGTTTAGTTTTCAGCCGATGGCGCCGCGTAAAAGTTTGGACTGGGGTTACGCCCACCGAGCGATCTGATTGGCCGCGGCTCTGCTGGACACTTCCTGGTCGGCGTCCCATTGCGTGACGGACCTGTCAGTCTATTTCAATTCGCTTAAGCGCCCACGCTACTGCTCCGCCCGAAGAGAAAAAGAGGGCAGACTCCCATGCAGAATGGACTCGTACATGATCCGCTTGTGAGAATAGCGAATAAGTAAGCGGCCACTGTTTATTACGGGGTCAAGTTAAATATTACCCCCATTCGTGTAAACGCCACTTATAGTACTTGTCAATAGTGTTGACATTTAATTCTATTTTTAATCCACTTAGACGCTCTGTGAAGGATTTAGCACTTTTAAACAAGCATATCCCGAAAGGAAAGTGTCTTGGGTGAATGATATGAATGATGTGACAAAATCGCAAGGACCATTCATTTGCCTGTTGCTTGTAAGCTGGTAATTTTCCACCAGCCACGAGTGGGAGTGGTTACACGATCATGAACGCACGGGGTTAGAAAAGCGACCTGGAGGAGACATTTGTTTCCCGAATGGGGCAACAATACGAATACGAAGCGAGGACTTAGTACATAAACGTTTTCATTAAGCAGAAAAGTGGAGAACTGTAGCGGCGCTTGCTAAATCCTGCTAATTGAGAGCCATATACGGCGTGCACCGCTGTCAATTGAGGATGCAAACATGACAGCGTTTTTTTTTTCTCCCTTCTCCTTTATGATCACGTGGTCCAGCGCGCTACTTGATGGAAAAATACTGGATTTGGTGTGTAGTGGAGACAGTACACAAGCCTGTAAAGTCATTCAGGGGAGGCTTTTTTCCGAAGGGCGTTTGAGTCTTTACCCAGCAACACTGTCTACCTCTCATGTCTATATGTCGCTGCAAACGCACAGACACATTAATAGATCATTTATGTTGATAAAAGTGGCTTTGATGCTGATTTGCAACTTGTGCTAAGTCATCTAGTTTCAGTGTTTCTGAATTGCATGTTTGATTGCAAAATGCATGTCATTGTGTCCTTTTTAACGCATCTGATTAAGGAAGTGTGCAATTGCAACAAAGCCTGTTATCGTCGTTGTGGTGTTGTTTGATAGGTGCACATTTATCATAATAACAAGTGCATTGTCGTGTAATGCCCACAATGCATGCCATAATGCATTACACGACAAGTGGATGAGCATCATGGCGCCTCACGGCAGACAAACGTCAACTAAAGCCTTCATTTTAATAAAGAAAAAGTTCAATATGCCATTTGAAATGACAGATATCTGTTATCTCACCTATAGAATCTATGCGCTGTTGGACTTGGTCAGTGTCCTTGGATCAGTCTCGCACTTCAGACACTTGGCTTACATCCGAGCCCTTTGTTATTAACAAACAAGATTTCAAAGCCTATTATCTGTGTGTCCATTCGTAGATGCCGTTCGGTTTACCCGTACGCACTGTCACATTCCTAGAACCCTACATACCCTTGGCAGAGAAGAGAAAGCACATAACATTTCGGGGACACAAACGGGTCAACCAACTTTTTTTAGTCGCACCGGCGGACTTTTGAGTCAGTAAGTGTCTGGATTTTAACTTCCAAGACATACATGTATGTGAGATGAGACATGCTCGTATAGGTCTGTATGACACTCTGGTGTCCTGTGACTATTGGCTGCTTTAACTGTTGTGGTTTATTGTTTACATGTTCTTTCTCCTTACAGTTATCCACTCTTGTGATCTCTCCCCTGTGATATCATATATGCAAACAAACAAACATGTTCTCCATCATGTTTTGTCTATCTAATTGACTGTATCAATATGGAATGTATCAGGTAAAGTCATCTGCAGTGAAGTCACAATGATGAAAAAGGAGCTTTTTTCCATAAAGGCCCAAAAAAATATTCTCAAAACGACTAGATCTATTTTCAGAGTAGTAGTATTTTCTCAAAGTAGGCCTTTGCTCCATAAAGTTCACATCAGATCAAATTAAAAATAAATGTAGTACGATGAGAATCCAACACAATTTCATTCAGAGATTCACGGCAAGCCGACAGTCCTCGGGCCCTCGCTGTCAACACATCCGAGCTCCTTCTCTTGGCGCGGTGCTGGAATTTATTGTTACACATGTGTGAAGTTTGGTGGTAGGCGAACCGCAGTCGGGAGCAGGCTGGTTAAATCTTGTTCTGTCTGGTCAGGGCTTGGTAGTCCCATTTACATATATTATCATTGCACCACACTAGGGGGCTGACCTCCCATGTGGCAATGGGCTGAAAAAAAAAAAAAAAAAAAAAAAAACATCTGTGATTTGTTGTGCTGGCTAATACTGGTGTTGACCCCAGTCTTGGCACATTTCATTGGCAAAAGGAGAAATGAAAACTATCAGAAAACTTTTTTCAGTGGATGGACAGTGTGGCAGCATCAAGTGAACACTGCAGTTGTGTTTGAGGTCTCCTGGACAGTTTAAACCTGCAAAAATGATTCCATGTCCTGTGTGTACTGGGTGGTATAGTTAGTGCAGGATATAATATCTGTTAACATAGGAGGACATTACTCTCCCTTTTGATAACCCTGATACTCCAGTCCATGCTTCACTCAGGACGTTATATAAACAGATAACAGCGCCATCTTCTGCAGTTTCTAATACTAACGCATCTTCACAGGCGATCCTGCAGCGCCCTCTGCTGGGGAAATGGGCGCAAGGCCATTAAATGGATATTATGTTAATAATTTACAATAAAGAATTATGATAACAGGATTGGCAGTAAAAAAAAAAAAAAAAAAAAACGTGAAATAAAATCTACTTTAACAAAGTGGAATGAAATAGACAACCCTAAAAACAATAAATAAGTAAAATAATAGAAACACATTTTTCAACTTAAATAGATTAAAATAAGTGAATAAATTGTGAAATATATGTAAAAAGGGACTTGATCAATTATTAAGTGAGCCTTATTTACCAGTTTTTAGGCAGATATTTGGAGGGCTTCTATCCGAATATGTTGCTGAATCTTGTCCACATATGGAATCTGGAGCTAGATTTTTTCAGGGTGGTATGAAATTATTACACATGTAAAAAAAAAATGGATCTACTTAATCTTCTTCCAACAACCCTTTTAATGGGTTTTTAAAAAAACTGTAATTCTGTTTTTAACGATTTCGATTCTTGTTTCTTTCTACATTCTCATGTCTTTCTGAGCCCACCTGTGTAGCAGACATGGACTGTCACATGTTTTAGTGGTGCCTCAAGTGATCAGTTTAGATCAAATTCATGTGTATTGTTATACGTTAAAAAATACAGTTGTACATTTAAATGCAAATGCATCCAACCCTTTAAATCTATATCTAATAAGAATTAATCTGTACGGGGATCTGTGAAATAATTTGCTGTAAATTATAAAAACTGTGGCAACGCAGTGCCATTAAAACACTGTAAAGCGGAGCGTTTATGATGATTATAGGTATATTTATACAAACAGTAAGATTTTTTTTTTAAACATTAAAGCATGTAAACGTGTTCTAGTAAAAAACACCAAAAACATATGTGAACCTAGAAGTGATGTGTCTCCTTTTACATTATGACATTTGGCCTTGGCGAAGGTCTGTGCTCTCTGAGTGACCTTCTAGTTGCATGTAAATACACATTTGCAGTCAGTGTGACGAACAATTTACATGCTTTTGTATATTTAAATTGTATTCTAACTCGAATCCACCATTTATGGAACCCTTGCACCTAACCTTTAAATTCCTCTAAGGATACTATAGGAACATTACTTTCACATCCAAGTCTCAGTGGTATTTAAGCTGGATTCTGAAATGCCGTGTGTCTGTTTTCTGGTCCAATAAGAAGGATTTGGGGGAACAAACGTCACTTCTTGGTGCTGCAGTCACACATGAGCTGCACTTCTGCACACCAGGCACTAGATGGAACGTTGGTCACTCTGAAGGAAGCATCACATGTGTCATGGACTTATTTCATTCTTTGCAACCATACAGACAGCTAGTTGGGACTTCATTCTGGTGTCTCACCTTTCTATTCAATCTAACTTCCAGCTGAATGGAAGTAGATTCTCCTCAGATGGAAACAGCAAAATACAAATAGTGTTGTTTACAATATTATTCTTCCATATAACTTCACTTGCTTATTCTTAATCATATATTAGATGTTCCCCTGCTACACATTTTCATTCTAATTCCATTTTGATTCCAGTTAAATTGAACATAACAAGAAATTTGTTTTTGCCCTTAAAACTCCCTTATATGCTTTTATTATTTTCATAGCTATCTAAAAGGCCTTCCTTTTCGTGTTTCTTTATGCACTGAAGATGCAAACACACACATGTACATCATCATCAGGTTGTAGTTTTAGTTCTACAAATATTTCAAAGCAAAAACTCACTGATTGCATTAACTTTACTTGGCTGATGACCTCAGGGCACGTGTGTGTGTGTGTTGTGGCTTAGTTGAACTCTGGAGTGTTTATGCCTTTGGCACAGCTTATTTGGTCAGGTGAGAGCATTTGAAATAAGGCAGCAGCAAATAACAAACACAGTGAGACAACAGAAAGTACGAGTCTAAGTTCTCCTCCAGTAGAACTGTGGCACAGCTCATTAAAAGGGCGGAAACGAACATAACAATCTACAGGAAACAAGCTCAGGAAATCTTGTTCTGCCTTGTCTCTTCATCTGTTGTTGACTTATTTATCTTCATAATGCTGAATGAATGCCTATAGCCAAGTACGGTTTGACTGAAATCATATAGTGTTTCAGGTTGGATTACTTCCAAATCATCTGATAGCGAAAACTATTCATTCACTATGTTAAAGGGACACTACATGGTTAGGAGACTTGTGAGAGACAGATAAAAAGAAAATGGCCAAAATTGAGGCGGCAGAAGTCAAAATATCCACTTCTTTTTTTTATTCCAAGCGCCAAAAACATTGGAGCCTACGCTTCCCATAATGCAAGTCAATAACATGTTTCATTAAACTTTAGAAAGATCCTTTTTGAGCCACAGAAGACAATATAGAACTGTTTCCACTGGCTGAAAAGCACTCTCTGTGATGAGTGAACTGAACTTGATGTGTAAAATTGGCGTAATGTCCCTTTAAATGTGACCACTTTCCTGCCCAAAATTGCAAGAACAAAATATGTTAATCCTTTATAATGGAGACCACAAATTACTGTGTATTTATTTAGTCCACATGGGGTAACAAAATAAAATACCTCCTAGGCGCCTATTGTGTACTTGGACAAATACAGTATGTAGGTCCAAGGGAAAAACTATTTTGATGTTTTGCCTTGTCAACATCTTTTTTAAATGATGTGGTAGGGTAATATTGTCAACAATGCATTATTGCGTAACAACATATGCAAGGAGGGGCAGAGTGGGGAAACAATAATAATGGGTTATTATTTATGGAATCATTTATTTAAAATTATGATACATTTGTGAAATTAATTTGATTTACTTTAAAAAAATTCAATAATTACCTAGGATTTGCACTGGTATTGGTAAGCCTGGGCAGAGTACCTCTTGTAAGGAACAGCTATTGAATAACTCAAGATCAATCAATAGATTAATGTACACATTTGAGAAGAACCACAACAGGTTTGTGTCCTGTTATATCAGCCAATGATTAACAATGACGCAGAAAAATACATGCAGTAGAATCTTCCTCAGGTTTATTGGACTATTGGCAAATACCTTTTAGTGACAGTACATCATGAATCAGGATAAAGCATTGAACATGTGGGAGAAAGCTTCGTTAGGTATGTGAGATGTCATATGAAGCTTGTTCACCCCTTTTTTACAATTATATTCTTCTAGTATGCAAAAGCCTCTGAGACCTTTGTGGTTTAAAAGACACTGAACTAGTTAGAGTATATACTTTTGTGGATATCAGGGCCGGACTGATTCCCTATGGGCTTCCCGAGACAACAATGTGCTAAGGGCCCCAATTGAAACCCCTATTTTTGCACCTTTTCAACACAGTACAAACAGAAAGAAGAAAAAAAGAAAGGCCATAAAACAAAATTTTAACTCGTGGCTCCCTGTAGAGGATGAAGCCTGTAGTTCAGGTGTAATGGCCTTGTTACCCCTATCATTTCAGTTTACAGGTTCTTTTTCAGCCCACATCATCTAGATTATGCATGTGGCAACGGAAGTGGCACTTTATCCCAGCCACCCAGACGAGTTATCAAACATTGAAACAAAACTGTTACCAGCATCAAAATGTCTGGTTATTGCACTTTCAGTTGTCAGAATCGATATTTCAACAGCAAACTCGTGTTCCTACAAAATTCCGACAGGATCAAGACTGTAACGGAGCTACAGGTGTTTCAGTTTAACGAGTCACCGTGTTAACTGGTGTTTTAGAGGAATGTGTAGTGGTTGCTCATAGCAGCCAGGCAACAACTCCGGTTCTGCAGAGTGAATCCGATGCAAAAGTGTCTTAATACTTGCATTCTCTCTACTGACCAACAGGGGGCGACTCCTGTGGTTGCAAAAAGAAGTCTGATTGTATAGAAGTCTATGAGAAAATGACCCTACTTCTAACTTGATTTATTACCTCAGTAAACATTGTAAACATGAGTTTATGGTCTCAATCTCTAGTTTCAAGTTTTCTTCAATACAGCATGATGTTCATTTAGTAAATTATGATCCATTTAGAGTCAAATAGACCATAAAGCAGGGTATGCTTTAGGGCATGGCTATGATTGACAGGTCGCTGCGCTACTGGAGCTGTATTTGGCGTCTCTACTTCATTCCTCCGCATTCCAAATATGGTAACTTACAATCCAAGATGGCGACGGCAAAATTGCGAACCCGAGGCTTCATAACAGCAGTCCACAAACCAATGGGTGATGTCACGATGACTACGTCCACTTCTTATATACAGTCTATGGTAGTAACAAATATGGTAAAGATAATAAACACAGATGTGTTTAAAATGTATTGAAGGCTTTTTCGATCTACATTCTGTTTGTGTTTTTGTGCATTTGATCACCAGTTAACATGGGCACTTTTTAATCCTGCGCACCGGCATCTATGGCTGCAAGCTATTAAACGCGTTGATTACCACTAGAGTATTTGTAGTGCCCAATTTAAAACTCAATAAAATCAAAACTCAGAGTCCATGTCAGGATTTTTGACGTTCTGTACATGACATCTACCAAATACATATATAGCCGCTAAAAAAATTTGGCCACTTGCTAATTTGTTCACCCACTCACAAATAGTTCACAGATCCGGAAGGTCAACTATATTAGCTTGCATTCACGTTTTTTGGTGGTTAATGCCCTAGCATAGCCTGACAAGCTTTGCACTACGCTGTACGTCCGTCGCCAAACTGCATACGCACACTTCTGTACGTCATCATTGTTTACAATCTGTAAAAGGGTCTATCTCCAAGCCTTGATGGAAGTGTTCAGTTCCCTCTCTGAATCAGTTCAGGGTAAGAACTCAATAAACAACGACAGAGTTTGTATGAATTGGAGTTGGCATCAACCAATCATACGACTGCTCATCATGTTGAGCTGCCTTATGACGAGAACGTTGCTGCCTCTCACCACAGCCTGTTTCCACATCTGCTTGTGTGCCATCTGCTCGGCAGCCACTTCAATAATAGCTTGCAGCTGCAAAGGAAGGAGGGGGCTGGGGGAAGGTCTGGTGGAAGGAAAAACCCAGAGGGGCTAGAGGTAAAGGGAGGGCAGGCGGGTGGGTTGGGAGGGAGGGAGTGAGGGAGGGAGGAGGAAGGAAAGACGGGGGCGGTGAAAGCAGAGCTGCGATGCAGACAGCGAATCACATGAGCAGGGATCTGTTTACAAACTGTGGACGAGAAGTGGGGAAGGGAGACGGGGAAGGAGAGAGGAGGGGAGTGAATGTGAGAAGAAGAGAACACACAGGAGAGGAGAAGATCTGAATTCACATTAGCAGCATTGTCTTCCTGAATCATATACCTGCCCATGTTCTTTGTTCAGAGCGCAGAGGCAGGGGACGAGATGAGACGCTGCTTTCCACGGGGACACTGAGGCCGTCCGCCTGGCTGGCTGGCCGTGCTGCCGGGGAAACCCATCCATGTCCTTTCCTTTTGTCTCTCCATAATTGGCCGCGGAAGGTTTTCACAGCCAGAGAAGAGGTGAAGCGACGTGGAGATCTAAAAAGGAGAGGACAGAAGAGAGAGAGGAGAGGAAAAGCGAGGAGGAAAGAAAGGAGGGAGAGCCTCGTGACAATGTTTTGAAGGAGAGGCAAAACAAGAAAAGCAGGGACTGCGCTCGGCTAGAGGTACATATACAGAGCGCTGGATGGGATTTAGAGAGTGTTTTGATTCTGCCAGTGACATTGTATTCAAAGGGCTCATCTCCAAGGCTGTTGTCTTTGTCCTTTAGTGGCAAATCACCACTGCAGACCGCGGTTGGAATGAGCAGCTGGTTATCTTGGTAATGTCTTCCCGAGATTCTGGGAGTCTCTAATCAGATCTGCTTACTCCAGACCACAAGGATTTAACTCACTGCACATCCGCTCTACCATCAGGGTTACGCTAGTCTGGACCTATAAACGTAGTAGACGAACAGTTCGAACTTGAGCTTTTGTGGTAACCAGACTTTGTGGTATTGGAGAGGTCACGACCCCAAAGATTTCCTGGGTCCATCAACTGAATATTCGCATATTTTTAATGCATCCTGTCCAATGGTGTAACGGTAAGTGTCCTGGAGGGGGTTGCACAGTTATTTCCACAAGTTCAAACTTAGCCTAAACAATGTAAGTGTTTGGTAGTTTACCCAATCCCGGCTCCAGAGACATCTTTGCACTTATTGCCCAGGTGGCAGTATACACACCATGTAAAACACCAGCACACCTGTCGCTGTGCTCTCTTTTTCACTCGAGAACAGACACAGCGCTTGGTGAAACTGATCGTCACCCTCTGGTGTTGCTGCAATGTCCCTCTAAGAAAAATCCAGTTTAAGTTTTCGTTACTATTTCAGCCTGCTTGCTCCCTCCTCTTTTCCAGAAGCTGTGGAGTAAGGCACCAATGGCTAATTAGACATGGTACTAGTACCAGGAGGAAGATGACCAACTTGTCTGTGAGGAAGGTCCTTTGTTCCTGCTGCCTCTTCAACGACACACTGCTAACTGCTAGGCTAGTACCGCTCAGGCTATGTCACTAGCTAAACTAGCTGGCCAGCCCCGGACACACCATGACCTGCCAGCATTTGCTAATTTGACTAAGCACTAGCTAGCAAGCGGTTTCACTCGCTGGCTCCCTCGCATTAAACCGAGGCCTGTCGTTGCATGTGGCCAGATGGCAGAGCCATCTTTTGCTAACTGTTGGGCTAATGACACCCAGGCTGGTCACCAGCTACCACTAGCTGGATAGCTGTTAGCTACACTTGCCAGCCCTTGTTGAACTGCTTTAGTACTAGCTAGCAACAATATCCTATTTACCTCCCTGTCCAGCCCTACAGTGGTCATGGTAATCTATGTTCAGAATATGGCGGCCACTTTCTTTCAAACTGTCCCAAGTATTAGCCATCACCAAGCAGGATGTGCCTTAAATGTGCCAGGCACACTGCAGCACAAAACCGGTCTCCAATTTAATTTGTGATGATTCCGCAGTTTACGATCAGAGAAGGTTTCACCACCAAGTCATGACGTCCATTCTCCATTACTCCATCCCTGATGGGGTAAACCAATAGTAAAGCCCGGTAGAGGGCTATGCACATACTCATAGAACTGGCGTTACATCAGCGTAACTACTATTTATTTGGTGGAGGCTAGCTGTTACTAACTGCTAGGTGTAACTGTCAACTAGCTGACAGAGCTAAAGTTAGCTTGCTAATATATGATGTTTAGTTAAGATGTGAAGAGGGAATATTTTAAATCGCATGTTCCTTGCAACCAATTTACACATTACTAAAGTCTTAACTAGCTAAGACATTTCTTATTTTTTTTATTTTGTAAATCACTAATTGGAAACTCAACTAATAGTTAAGAGCTTTGGAAGGATATTCCACACTAACCTACCGTGTATTCATGAATAGCTTACCACAACCCAAGCCTAATGTGATATTTTTTACACAAAGTCACAACGTGACCAAAAGCAAATCATGATCACAATGTGGTAATTGTGTGTTTTAGCACTGACATGACCTCAACCATATTCTCAAAAAACTTTTATTCAGTCTCTATAATTTTCCTGCCAAAACATGTCAAACCAAATGTTACTGTTTCTGTTCAGTTTTCAGGTACACTGGTATCCAGTCTACATGCATTTGCACAGTGGCCTACCTCTTAGCGCTCCACCATCAATGATTTACTAACGTTGTGCTAAGATTACAGCTGCTTCCTCCTTCACCCGAATCTCCTGTCAAAAGCTGCCTAAAACCCCCCCTCACTGTACATTTAAGACCTTAAGAAATAGTTAACTACTGCCGTTTAAGGCTGAGGTTAACCATGGGGAATAAAGACTGCCATGTTCAAGCCCCTAAGGCTGAAAACACTTATTTCTCGCTGAGCCCAAACTCTAGCAAGTAACTTGTCTCAGGCTGAGACGCGGAGCAAGAAGTGGAACACATTCCTGTGTGACGCAAGGATGGTTGTAAAAGTTCACTTGAAAGTGGAGAGGTGTTTTTGCTTGGGTTCTATGTTCTTTGCAAATAGGTTTCTCCTATTTAAAGCCAATTGCAGTTTAAATACACCAGCAAGAAAGAACAAGTAAAGAGTTATTACAGTTTTTCCCACTTTCTCACTCATTTAATAAATATTTGGCATAGCTGTTTATTACACACTGCCTCTACACTTGCACTCATATTTCAACTTTCACCTTAGTTCAAAAAGTTGAGCGCATGCTCAAGAATCCCTCCCATGTAAGCAGTGTTACATTGCACTTTGAAATTCGAGGCTTCACAGATGCAGTATGGTGCGTGTGCGCCAGGCCTTTCAGGCTACACAGATCTGTGCACCTCATCATCGCCAAAAGAGGTGGACACAGAGAGGGTGATGTATGATGGGATACGTTGGTCATGAAGACCTGCGTGGACCATGAAAAGACACTGGCAAGGCTATGATAGAGCTCAGCGGGATAACATCTCAACAAATGGTCACAAAGATGAATGGTCGTGAAAGAGTTTTCTGTACGATAATGCAGATAGGTACTTGTCATACTATCCTTCTGGGGACAACTAATTACATCATTGTCATGCACCTTAACCTTGCCCTTCATAGAGGATGGGCATTTATGGGAGCAACCTCCAGTTCTGAAAAGTAAAGCCAATACAGAAGTTGTCTTAAACTTGCATGCTCTCCTCTAATGGCCAGCAGAGGGCAACTCCTCTGGTTTAAAACAGACAAAGTTTGATTGTATAGAAGTCTATGATAAAATGACCCCTCTTCTCACTTGATTTATTCCCTTAGTAAACATTGTAAACATGAGTTTTTGGTCTCAATCGTTAGTTTCAAGTCTTCAATACAGCATGATGTTCATTTAGTAAATTATGGTCCAATTTAGAGTCAAATAGACGAAAAAGTAGGGTATGCTTTAGGGCATGGCTATCTTGTGATTGACAGTTTGCTACCAGAGACATACAGTGTCTAAACTACATCACTGCTCCGCGGTCAAACTATGGTCACTTCATTTCACTGGTTGCAAAAAAAACAAGATGGTGAGGACCACAATTCAGGATGGCAATGGCCAAAATGCAAAAAGTTCTCAAACCAATGGGTGATGTTACAACAACTACATCCACTTCTTATAGACAGGCTATGGTGGACTAAAGCTACTATCTTCTGACAAAAATCACATCCCAGAATTACATCAGCTTTCAAAGAAATTCCATTTGATACTGTATATATCTCCTTTACAAGACAAACCCATCACTGTCATGGTTTTCTTTTGTTGGGGGGTTAAAATAGTCAGTAGCAACCTGTGACACAATTCTACATCAACTATTTAAAATTGAATGAACAATCTCTTAATTTGCTTAAGTATCTTTTATCATATGCAGATATGCAACGGTGTTTGCTCAGTAATGTTGATGTTTAAGCGCAGAAAACTACCATACACCACTGATCAGAGCTACAGCCCAACTTAAAGGCTAGGTTGAAAGGTTAATGTGATGTGTCAAAGTTGTAGGCGACCACTTTGTTGGTATGTGCAGTAAGTTGGTCCCCATAAACAGAGGGGGCTTTCAGGGCTTTGCTCTTTAAGAACCCAAGACAGAGAAGAAATTCTCCAATAATCAGACCATTCATAAAGAAATTAAACATGGAAGCTAACCCACATTACTCCAAGCATTCTTGCTAACATAATTCAAAGTGATGTACAACGTGTCTAAATCTCTCACTGCTTTCCTTTCAAATGGTCAGTTTTTAAATGCCATGTGTAAACGCTTTGTGTTGAAAAGGCATACATTTCTCTTTGTCATTTCATTTCAGAGTTTTTTAAATGCCACATACTGTAGGCTGCCTTTCTTACATCTGACTGTAGCTTTGTTAACTGTGGATGGTCATGTTTTTTTTTTTTAAATTACATTTTCATATATTTTCTAGATGCATTTGAAAACATGAATGTGTATTTGCATTACGACCAACATCAGGCTTTGTTCATGAGTGCCTTGTTCTGTGTGTTGAGTCTGTTTGGGTTTGCATACTGGCCAATGCCAACCTTTCTTGAAAATATTATATGTCGATAAGATGGATATGATGCAGTTAGATATGTAGTTATATTTATTGTCACCATTGTAATAGTGTGCCATCTGTAGGAAGGTCGCTTCAAGTATGCATAAATATTGGAACTGGTATAAATACATACTCAAGGGATAGTTCAGAATGCTTATTTCAAAATGCATTTTCTACAAATCTGCGAGACTACAAATCTGAGGAAATATTGCATTTTCTCATTATAAAGATCCCCTATGATTGCAGTGATACTGTGCTGATGCGGTTGTAACCTAAAACAACTTTTTTTCTACCTGGCAGTCAAACCATGTTGCTTTAATACATATTATTCTTCTTCTGTTTCCATCTATTTCTTCGCCTGTCCCGTCCACCCAGGGTGTCTGTGTGACCTTGGATTGCAGAACTCCGACCATTACTGCAAGATGACATCTGAGGAGCTCTTCCACCTGCCGCTCAACGTCTACATCATCATCCTGGGCATCGGCCTCTTCATCCTCATGCTCACCCTCATCTTCTGCTGCTACATGTTCAGGTACGACCGAAGAGACGCCGCTGGGTTCGAGCTCCTGGGACAGGAATCACACAGGGACAGTCATCATTCCGGATTAACACCGGCTGTCAATATCATAGACATCGTAAAAGTGTGTACTTAAGTCGAGCATTGTATTGGTGTTTATAGTATTTAATTAATTCAAATTAAATTTAAGAGCAGCTGATACAGAAATGCTTTTTGTAAGACGTGGACACGCCAGTAACATTCTGTAATAACAAACTGTTAAAAAATGATTTTTTTAATGCCACATGGTGTTTGCTGGTCTAGAAACACTGATTTTCTTGCAGTATAGCTGGTTTAAAACTACACATTCACTATTGTTTTCCCTGTGACTGCTTATATATTTTTTTATATAGCCCAATATCAAAAAGGTTTGGCCACCCCTATATTATAGTGTCACAGATCACTAGCCTGCAACCCTTGGTGCATACAAGAAATTGTTTTGGGATCTTCGGATAACTTTCTCTCGTCCTGCCTCATCTACTTTAGTAAACAACATTCTATATTTTCTTTCAACAACGCTGAGTGAGCACCTGAGCTACTTGCATACAATATTGCTGTTGTTTTTACCTTTAGAGGTAGAGAGCAAGAGGATTTTACTCATTCAAACTGATTTTTAATATTTTAATGCACTACACTCAGTTTATAAAGGTAATTTGTCAATGCAGAGGCCTCTCATTGTGTTACATGATGCGTTGTCTGTAATTTGGCAACAACAAAGGTTCAAGTGAAAGCTGCTTAAGGCTATAACAGACAGGTTGGAATTGTGTCAGTCGATGAGCTGCTGTCTACTTCCAGGATTTCTTGAAAAACCTGCTCTAATATTTACTTTTGCTAAGGAGGTTACAGTATGCCTTGTTGATAGGGCGGCTGTGGCGTAGTGGAGAGCAAGGTAGTTCTCCAATCAGAGGGTCGGTGGTTCGATACCCGGCTTCGGCAGTCGATGTGTCCTTGGGCAAGACACTTAACCCCAAGTTGCTCCTGAAGGCTTGCCATCGGTGTGGACTGGATGTGAATGAATGTTAGTTAGAGTCTGATGGTGGCACCTTGCATGGTAGCCTGTCATCAGTGTGTGAATGGGTGAATGATATGTAATATACTACTGATTGTAAGTCGCTTTGGATAAAAGCGTCTGCTAAATGACTGTAATGTAATGTAATGTTGATTAATTTGGCTGTCAGAGAGATATCTGAAAAAACCTTTAAAATATGTTTTTTAATATGTTAAGTTGGTGTAAATACTTTTAGTGTTGGCAAAGATAGAAGCCGCCTGTAAAATCAGTCACTTCCAATTAGGATTCAAAGGTGAAAATGGCGTGCATCTCGAATGCTGAATTTTTTTAATGTTCACTGAGCCTTGAATCACCCTGTTACATCTATGCTTTCATCATCTTATGATCAACTCAATACAACAGAATTTCAGCCAGAATTCCTCTATGAAGGGAAACGTTCTGTAGCGTATAGGTGCACAGGCTGTTACTTGAACTTGGCATTGTCTGAATTCCAGGGCTGCTTGATGCAATATCTCAGCTGATTCATACGGCACGACAAGACATGTCCTAAAGAAGACAGATATGGAGCACCAGCCACATAATACAATTTGTATGATAAGTTGTTGTCTTTTCTGGTTCACAGACTCAGGCGACAAGGTGCAAGAGAACAGTACGGTTACAACGAGGTAATATGCTCATACTGCTGTGTATCAAGTTTGACTCGTGTCAAATTGTAACTCAGATGTTAATTTGCTTGTTTTTCTCTGTTGAGCTATGTCACAAATCCATTCTCGTCAACAGGTTGTTTTGAAAGGAGCGGGGAAGAAGCTGAGCCTAATTGGCGTAAGTTGAATACAAAGTAAATGGGAGTCAATGAGCTCAATGCCAACTGGCTAATGGGACAGAATGAATGTAGAACACATGCGTCAAGCTAGCGATTAAGTGCTTAAAATGTAGCAAACAAAAAAACTTGGCTACAATTTTTAGGAACACATTTACTGCTGTAAAGGGCTACATTGTCTGTAATTTGGTGGAGACACTTAATTTAGTTTCCTTTTTTAAAGGAGGTTCTGTATATTTGGCCAGTTGCTAGCTAATCCCTGGTTCACTGTTGCAGTCATGTGACAGTTTTTCTGGCTGTTTTATAAGCAATGTCCCAAATTCATGCTACAAAATAACGGTGGCCCGGTTTTGGAAAGGTGAGAAATTAAGTGTAGACCTTCTCCATTGCCATTTTTGTTGCTAGCAGCTTTGCTCTGAGTTTACTTCCTGTTAGCATACTGCGTTAACAACCATTGCATCAGGAAATACAAAAGGGCTCCTGTTGCATTTAAATGTTGTTATGTTTGAAAAGGTCTTTGCTTAATTGAGCCTATAACATATTAGCTCAATACTAGAGAGTTATATTTTGCATACCAAAGGCAAAAACGTAATATCCTAGTACATACTGTACAATATTAATATGAATAAGGGGTAATGGCATTAATGAAATGATAAAAAAGCAGTCATGACAGATGTTGTTGGTCATAATTTTAGCAAAGACCTTATCAGTTTAAGCTGCAGGATGGATGCATTGTCGTTCTGACTTTTTAAATGCTGTAAACTGTGGAGCGTGTATCAGGATACTCTGTATTAAGTGAACATGGTTCAGTTGTCGGTTATGAACTGATTATATTCCTCCTCAGCAAACGTGTGCGGTGTGCTTGGAGGAGTTTCGCAGCAGGGATGAGCTCGGAGTGTGCCCCTGCTCCCATGCTTTTCACAAGAAGTAAGTTCGTACAACCCTGCTTAGTGATTATCAAACTTTGATGAGGGTGGACAAGCTGATTCTGTATTTGTGAATGTCCAAACTCTATTTCAAAGTTACAGTGAAAAGAAACACACTGGAATCATTTGTCACTGGCTGTTTCACAAATTGGTCCAGCTAATTTTATTGACTCATGCATTATGCTCGAGATGGAAGACAATCGTCAATTGAAACCATGTGTGCAGCAGCCATTGTGTCTGCAAATTTACATGGCTCCATACAGGCCTCACTTAAAAAGAACAAAAAATATTATTCTAGCCTTGGTTACTTAACAATTTGGTAGAGACTTCAAAAATCTTGACAAGCCGGTTTTGGAAGAAATGACTCATAAAAGCCTCTTCATGTTGGATTTGTACCTTCAAGTTAACAGTAAAAGCGGTTGGAGAAGCAGTGAAATTCAGAAAAATTGTTACTGAACAAGTTTTTTCGGATGCCCTGCACAAAATCAAGAGCAAATTCCCGGAAATATTTGTTGTTGCATGTTTGAGCATGAGGGTGCTTAAAGCAACGGGATATGTTTTTGCCCTGCGGTGTTGGCGTGAGTTTGTCTCTCTGACTGATACACTCTACCTGTATCACCAGTGCGTTTCAACTTTTTACATATCCTGCATGACTGCCTGTTCCGTCCTGTTTTACGACTCTTAATTTAGCTGTTTGAACTCCTTTTTCTCCTCTTAATTGCTGAAGTTTCCCCCTGTGTCACTTTGCGCACTTTGTCCTACTCTGAAATGACCAAACGTGGTAATGTGTCTCTCACCAGGTGTCTGATGAAATGGTTGGAGATCCGCAGTGTCTGCCCCATGTGCAACAAGCCCATTTGCCGCCTCCAGCCTGACCCGCCGCAAGCACCTGAGCGTCCACAGAGTCTCCTGGAAGTCTGAGATGGGCACAGTAGGCACCCGTCACTATAGACCCTGTCTCACCAACCGACAGTTTGTAGTTTTAGTAACTCAAACATTATTTCAGGCAGAGCTACCCTGGAACTAGAAATTATATGATTGTCTGAGTTAAACCGTAAGTGCAGAGCCAAAGAGCCTATACATGGTAAATTAAATGGGGGAGATCAGCACATCGGATGCTAAAGCTAAGTGCCTTAGAGCTGCAGATAAACTACTGACTTCAGCCATCAGCATTGGCACATTCATTCTTGCATGTATGTAATCCTACTTTACCCCTCATTATAAATCTGTTATGTAAGAACTAATGACTGAACAATTGTGGTCAATAGCCCTGGAGTGTCTGGCTCCACTTAAAGCTTGGGTAGGTACAATTGGAGGAATCGGCATGTGTAAGCTAGATGAAAAAAAATATCCAACCGAATGACTGCAAACTCTTTTTCTATCACTGTAGCTAACTTCGCCAAGTCGGCCACACTGACAGCCCGTCCCTTCAGGCCTCCCTCCAAAGCCACTCCCCCCAAATTCTTATAATTACCGTAAACAACAAACATGGTTGTTGTTTGCAACAGGACCCCAGGAAGTGATTGAGGCCTGGGAGGCAGGGTTAGAGAAAACGCTAGTGCGCTTTCTCTATGGGTCCATGGAGACGGAAGATCGGAGTAAATTTATCTGAATTTTATACCTGGAAGTCAAACATTTGTTGCTTCATGCACACATGAGAAACTTTAATAGGAATGAACTTGGCCCCACCTCCAAATACATTACCAACCCTAACTTTAACTTTAGCTGCCAAGCTAACAGCAAACTGTGGCTTGATTTACCCACTGAAGTTTGATTTGAATATTGAGGAGAAACTTGTAAAAATTACGACAACAGCGTCAGCGTTTCACATCAACATCACGGCATCAAATTCCTGATTTAAGGGTCAGATAGAACAGCTTCTACGTGTCTGAGTTTTCTACAGTTGCGTATCCCCTCGCCTTGTGAAAGTGCCACTGTTACCCAACTAAAGACATTATTTCTGCCTCCAGAGCAGCTCCTCTGTTTTCGCTTCCTCTCTGTTTCCCCCCCCCCCACAAAACAACTAACAGCGCCACATGAATGGGATGTGTCACAACTTTTTAAGAGCCCGGAGCTTGGACAGAAAGAAGATTGAAGGACCAGACAACAACAAAAAACACCCTTGGCCCGTCGCTGCCCCAAATTCTATGACGATGGCAAAGACTGTAATGAAAGACATGCGTGAAAAGAGGACTTTTAACCAAACAGGACAATCGTAAACTAAAAAGTATCGGGTCTGAGCGTATTTTGACTTTAATGTTTCATTGTATCACAAACACTCAGCTCTATCCTACATTATGTTGCCAACAGGAGTGAAGGTAGCAAAGCCCTAAATGGCAAGACAGTCGTATCCAATGGTATCTGATAGAAACTACAAGCAGTAAATGAAAACATATATATATGTTACACATGTTTTTTAAGTTATTTCTGAAGAACTGTTTTATATCATAACTGGCTTGCGGTATAAAGGTATTGTGTGTCAGTGATGCTAAAAAACTTTGACCGTCATTTGTCAAATAGTTGGATGTCATTGTTGCCGGTTGGACAGATGAGCTCTGTACTGTAGTGATATAAATAGACCCACTGCACTGATATGAAGAGCATGTTTGAGCTGGAGGTGCCCCATACACACCTATCATTCTCTGTATCTACCGCGTAATATACTATCATGAGTACTGTGTAAATTGTAAATGCTTTTACATTTTCTGAAGTTAGAAAAATATATATATATATGTAACTGGTGTTTTGATATGGTCTTTTTGATCTTTTTTCTAGTTTTGCTACATGTCGACACTTAAAACTGTTTATTTGTATGCTGTCGTTATAATATATATGGAAAGGTCATGCTATTGTGCTTTTGGTGCCCTGCCTTTGTTTTTAGGTGGTTTTGGTTGATTTTACTTACTGTGTGTATGTATGTGACGTAAGGCTTTCCACCCATAAGGTGCCACCCCTTAAATGATCCACCAACCCAAATTATGTTTTACTGGATACTGGATCCTTAGACCCACTTGTGACAATAAATTCTTTACATCTAGGAGAGGCTCTGAGACGAAGCAGAAGAATAATTGAGACGAAACATCCAAGTCGTCTTGTCAAATACCAATGATTCATACAAGCTGTTTTATGAGGTTGATTTATTCTCCCTTCATGTAAATTTCCCAGTAATCCCAGACAGAACACTTGGCCATGGAGCTGTATTCACCACTTAACTTAAAACAGTAGTGAATTCCCAATTTATCCCACCTAATTCTCAATGGGGATTCCCCCAGTTCCATGTGCAAAAGCTCAACAAAATGAAGTGCTGAGATCGTCTACAGCGGTGAATGATTCTACTCAGTCTGCTGTGGAGCTCTTCATGTTGTCACCACAAGAAGTAAACACAAAGATTAACATGCAGGTATGAAGATGCACATGACTGCAAAAAATGTGCACCACAATCACAGACAACACAAAGCCATTATGCTGTGAGCAGATGTCTGGAATTTCCCTGCTCAGCTATGACATGGGGGTATTTGCACAGTCATGAAAAGGTTTTCGAGGGTGCTGATCTTCCATTGTTGACACTGATTAACTGCCAGACTTGCAGAGATAATTAAGAGGCGGAAATCTTGTTTGATTTCCCCACTGTTAAATGTGGTGAGTTCTTTATTCCAAACAGACATCAGTTGGCAGATAGAAAGCAGTCCGCACTCCAACCTCACACTCCACAAGGAGTACCAGATATGAGTGATCATTAAACCCAGTGGAGGAAATTTGAGGATGGAGAGGATTATCACGAATGGAGATGACTGATCCATCAATGCAAAAAATCTCCCGCTCAACCTCTTAGAATTGCAAGTAGAGTCAATTTGATTTACGTAGCCCAATATCCCAAATTACAAATTAACCACAACAGGCTTTACATTATAATCAAAACAGTTTGTAAAGCTGTCATTAAGGAGTGTCTCTCTATTATTCCTGCCGCCCCATAAGAATGCATTCAAACACATCAGCTATAAAATATGCTTTGTACAAGGTAGAGGTGGTTTCCCTTTACTAATATTAGGGCATAAGTGTGCTCAAAATGAAAACATCATCTATCTATCCAATGTAGATGGACAAAATGTACCCTCAAACATGAAGCACATACTGTCAGTTTCACAACAATAAGCCAGCTCAACCATATCAATTTACAGCACCTACAGTATAACCCATGCATTTGGTCGCATTCTTTAGTTACATCCATTAAAAACTACAGTTTTCAGGGCCAATAAACCAGCAGCAACTTTTTGGAACCAATGACCTGCGATAGATGAGGATACGTTTCAGAAACTGAAGCATATAATCCACTGAGATGGCGTTGGGTTTCCCATCTCACGTAAGCAACAGGATGTAAATTGTGTCCTGAAGGAATGTCTGTGCTGCTTAGACATGTTGCTGGGGTTGTGTATTAGTGGATGTCCTTACTCCGGTAGGCATGTCACTGCGATGTTTAACACCAAATTCATTGTGTCTCTTCTGTATTGTTACCACAGACAGAAAGAGGGTTTTGCTCTGCGGCTCTAAATCCTCATACTTGGTAGGATTTCTTTTTTTGGTTGCTCAAACCTTTTTTCCAAAATGAATGAATAAATATACCAATACATATATTCATTTTAATTTAATTATAATTACAATGAGTTGATACATTTGTTTTAAATTAAATGTTATTATGTTGAAGGCACCTCTCCTGATTCAATAAACAGTTCCTGTGACCAACTCTGGAGGCCAGGTGAGGTCACACCTGGGTCAAAGCAACACATCTTCAATACGAGACAAACAACAACAAACAAGAAAGGTAAGGGGAGAAAATCTGTAACAATAAATACAGACACAAATACAGGTACAACATAGAAATGACTATACTGTTCTTCAAGAAAAGTGGCATTTTGTAATTCTTGCATTGACCATAAGGTTATGCTTCGATCGCCCCCCCATGGCAACATCACAGAAGACCCGTATTATATTTTTTTTCTATTATCAGTAGTATCTTATTTTGTCGTTATTTAAAACGTATTCATTTCATGGATTTTTATATTATTTATATAGTTATTTTTCATTTATTTATTTTTTTAGACCCTTCTTCCCGGCGTATTGTCATCACCGGCAAATTCGTCCTTGTAACTTCAAAATAAAAGTGTCGGCTTCATTAATCCTGCTTGGAATTCTTATAAAAATACTAAGTCACTATATTATCTCATTTCTATTATGCTATATGTTGAATTCCAGTTCAGTTCCACCATGCTTTGGTTCACACACTTCTGTTAAATTGACTCCACCATATTGCTAGGGTATTCGTATGTGTTGTGAAATGTAGTTTTTGAAGGCTTTTGATGACTTGGGTTGAATTTCTGCACAGCTACAGATTAAATAATAATGTGAGAATGAAGTGCATGTCGATGGGAGTATTCGGAAAGAAAATGTGTTCAGTTTTGAGTGGAATTGTGTTTTTTTTCTGGCCATGTCACATTTATTCTGAAGGGTCCAGAACCGGAAGACGTACTGTTGTTGCCGCTCGCCGAACACGCGTGAGGGAAATTGAGTCGTTAACTAGATTGCAAAGAAGGCAACAAAGTAACATAGATAAAGTTAGGAAGTAGTTATTTTGCGGTAATTAGACGCAATGGAGCATTTGAGCTAGCTTACGGTGGTCACATTAGCAACTAAGCTAAGTAACTACAATCTGTAGCTAGATGCGTAGTGTGTTTGTTAGCCCGCTAGCCAGGCAAAGCTAACGTCACTGGGAATTTTAAACAACGTCTACGTTTAGAGCTAAGTTGTACCTTAAAATAAACCATTTAATTTGCGTTTTCTCGTAACTCAAAGAGAAAGTGTGTCGTAATGTCGCCTCCTCTGTATCTATCGTTGTTCGGTCGCAGGAGTCATGAAGGGTCAACGAACATATCTGACAGCGAGTCAGAGGAAGAGGTGCGTTTACTGACTGTGGGCTTTAACGACACTCACACTGACGGTCGTCCTCTGTTGAATCATAAGGAAGACTATTTTTATTCTCTTACCTTTCTGACAATTGACAATTATCCTACACCTTGTAGCTGTCCTGCTATACCAATATGCCATGCATCAACTTACACGTAGTATTGCTTTTAAACTAGCTAGTCCCTGAAACCGACGTGACTTCATGTCACGCAAACGCAGCCACGTTTCCTATTTTAAAGCTGTAACCTCTGAATGTGAGTTCTGTTTTCTTTTTCCCCACAGCCCGAGCTCCCCCTCAATCAATTCTATCCATATATCCGCTGTGCCCTTTGCTGTGGCTTCCTCATCGACGCCACCACCATCACAGAGTGCCTCCACACATGTGAGTCCTATCTGAGGTGTGCTTTTGCTCTTGGAGTTCTGAGAGGACCATGATGGGGGGGCTTCAAGGAGTTCCACACGAGCATGCATATCATTGAAAGGGTTTCTACTTTGGGTAACTTTTTGGGATACAGTGAGTTCTACAAGAAAGAAATGCGATGATGTGCAATAACAATGCAAACTGGGGATGCTGTGGTTTTATAGTATGCCACTGAGCTGTCAGGATGCCAATACAAACATTTAATTACTACCGTGATGTCACCGTACCACATATGTCAGATTAAACAAGACCATACACAAGAGGACAGCTGATAAACCATTCAATATGTCAGCCAATATTAATTTATCACTGATGTATCTGTATCAGCATACCGGGACAAAAGAATGACAGTATCTCCATTTTTGTCAATTAAGTTAAAAAAACCATTTTGCTCACTAAATATCTCAAGCATACTATAACAGTACTTTAATAAACAGGTTTAATTTAAGGGATTCTTATATATAAACAATTTGTTATTTGCTCTCAAATATGATTCTGTATATCAGCCTTAAAAGTCCATATATTAGTCTGGCTATGCATCAAACATAAGGTCCTGACTGTGTCTGACATTGTGATGTGTTTTATCTTCCCTTAGTTTGCAAAAGCTGCATCGTGAAGCATTTTTTCCACAGCAACCGGTGTCCCACGTGCAACATCGTTGTCCACCAGACACAACCCATTTACAACATCAGGTAGGTCTTTTAGTTATTGTTGTATTGGCTGATTTGTTTTACTGTACATGTAAATCAATAGATGATCGTCAACCAAATTTTTGTAGTTGAGTTTTAAGTTCTTCAGAGGGGGAAAGTATTTGTAAGTGTGGGGAAAACACTACATAATTATTCTGGTAAATGGAATCCATTCGTTTTCTTGTACATAGTTCGTTTGTTGTCAAGACTCTGGATTTGTGAATTGGAATTGGAATCTGCTGTCAGTGTGAAGCTCCAAAATCTTTTCCTTGTTTCTTCCTGCAGGCCTGACCGACAGCTACAGGATATTGTTTACAAAATGGTTCCCTTCCTGGAGGAGTGTAAGTACAGCAACACAATTTGGATGTAGTTTAGGGTTATTCATGTAAATGATGTGTCGTTTTCTGTTTGAATTCTAACGTGAACTCTTAATTTTTTTGTTTTGTTCCACAGCTGAGAGAGAGCAAATGTGTAACTTCTACAAAGAGAGAGGGCTGGAGGTGCCAAAACCAGGTAATAGTCCACATTAGATAAACAGATGATCTTCCTGGGTTAAAAACGTATTAGAAGGATTTAGTAAAATGACTTTCAATGTAAGTTCACACACTGCAGAGAAAATACCAATTGATATTTAAAACACTGCTGGTCATAGAGCTTCTGAATGATACTACTCTATTCTCTGTCAGTGAGTAACAAGTTGGTCTTCCCTCACTGCAGTGCCACCTTTTGGTCAATCAGAGTGTTTTCAACAACACTGACACTGCTGAGGCTATATTCTCGGTGAATGTGGCAGGGTACCCGATCCTCCCTGAAAACAGTTGACCAATGTGTGTAAAGTCACGTCACATCGTAGCACATGCAGGTTGCTAATTAAGTCGCTGAAACTCTTAAAAATGTGAGTTACATTATCCTTAAAATGTAAACATTAGTCACTGCTGGCTGGTAACTGTTGTTGTTTTGATTATTCTATCAGTCTATGATCAGTTGTAGTAATTTCTAAGCAAATAACAGATGATTTCATGGTTAAGTTATAGCCTTGGACTGCATGATCAGACTTCCACAATCCCTGTCATACCACTTAGAACATCCCTGAAAATCTCCTGGAAAATTTCTGGAGATGGCTTCTGTGCTATTGGTTTAGGCTGCTACTTCGCCGGTTAAAGTTCACCAAGTATTACACCAAAGTTTACTCCCCCATCGGAAGCGAAAGTTTTTGTCTCCCCCTTCACGCGCATATAAAGTCAGTGAACGGCCCTGTGTTTTCCCTCTCTCCCGCTCTGCAGTGGTGATTTCCCCTCCGGGTCCCGTTGTTTTAAAGAGGCAGAAGAAGGAAAACATTCCCCAGACTATCTTCACCATTCCTCCTGAGCTGGACGTATCTCTGCTGCTGGATTTTGTGGGGTAAGGATCTCATGCTTCAGCATTAGTTACAGCTATATTGGCTATGAAAGGGAATCTGTCTCTTAGACATTCTGCATATGTAGATATTGTTTAATGGCCCTACACTAAGAAAATATTGTTTGCAAACGTGCTAGTCCCCGTTAATTACTTGATCTTTACTGTTTCTCATTAAGCTTAACATATCATATTCTTTTCTTTCTTCATCTCGATAATGAGATGTCTTAATTGGTTCATTTTGGTGTCAGGTTGCTTTCAGATAGAGACAAGTAACCGAGTATTTGTCTTTTCTTTTCTTATTTCTTTGCATGATGTTGAAATGCAAAAAATAAATAAATAACAGCGAACAGGTTCTCACTTTCTATTTTTAATGTCTGTTTCCTAGCAACAGTGTTCTAATAAGTCGAACCAATAGGCATTTTCACAGCAGACATTGAACTTGTCATAGCAGTAAAAGCACGAGTGTAACTAATCACATTAACTGTGGCTCTGCTGCTAAGGAGATGGTATGCTCCACACCTGCAGCTTGCAGTTCTAAATGCGTGAAGATTGAATATTTTTAATCACTAATGGGCATTTGCAGCTCTACCATGTTCAAAAGTATTTTGTGAAAAAGGCCTATTTGTGTTCTCTACGTCTCATATAGAAAATACAACCTCACAGGGTCAGTGTAATGTCGCAGTACCGTTACTGCCAGGATGAAACAAAAATGAAAACAAAAAACCTGCATGTTAGCGGCTGTTATTTGCCTTGTGTCCCAGATGTAAATCATTGTCTAATTAACAATTACAGCAATGCCACTGGACTGTAGTCTCTTATTGTTAGAGACAATACAAAGTAATGGTAACACGCTTCAGTTCAAAGGATAGGGATGTTGTTTTTTTGCCTGTAGACATAAATATGACGCTCCTGGTATTTCTTCTTCTTTGAGGATAAAGTTTGAACCCAGTTTGTAGCAGTGAATGAAATGACCCTGCAGTTACATAGACATGCCACTAGATGGTCCCGTTGTTTTCAATCGAACACCTGCTTTGTACCAAAAAGTTGTCCTCACAGTATATTGTCCTCTGTTTTGTTTTCAGGGCCGAAGAGGGCATCAATAACTACAAGGTAACAACTTACATGATTATGATTAAAGGAATTATAAATATTATAAGATCATATTTGTGCATGGTCACAAAAACTATAAAGACAAGATGGATACACTTGATGAAGGTTGCTCTAAAGGCTGTACTCAGACCTGCTGATCCATTAGGACATCCATGATCTATTTCTCCTGTAACGACAGAGCCTGTTAGATATACTGTCAAGAATAGTCTCAAAACATTGTATTATTTATACATTTAAGAACACTCCCTATTTTTTTGATGAATGACATTCTTCTGGAGAACTTTGATTAAGTATTTTCCACCCTGTCCCTTTTAGCCCTTAGAGAGGCGGTACGTTCGGGTGTCGGGCGAGGCCACTGTCCGCCACGTGGAGCTGTTCATCAGGAGGAAGATGGAGCTGAGCTCCTCCTGCCAGGTGAGTCTGCCAGGCTCACAGCTGATGAGTTCACGAACTGACAGGATTGCTGGCTTGATCCTGATGGTTGCTTTAGACAGACTTGGAAGCGGAACAGCAACGGAAGCGAACATTACAGCACATAGTGTGGGCGTGCACAGAGAGCAGGGTCACTCTGTGGATGTGGGTGCCTTAACTGGGCTTGACTTTAAGCCTTTTCAGGTGTTTTACTTACTCGATAGCCGAAATGTACTTGTCAAAAATAGAAAATATAGGCTTATTTGAACAATTGGGCAAAAAATGATCAAATTGTAAATGTTATCCTTTAACTTTGATACAAAGGAACAGCTCCTTCCTATCTCCAGGCCATGGTCAAGCCCTACACCCCCGCCCGACCACTTCGCTCTGCTGCCTCGGGGCGATTGGTTGCCCCGTCGCTCAGAGGTCCCTGCGGCCGATCCACCCGGTCACAGCTTTTTTCTGTCCTGGCCCCTCAGTGGTGGAATGAACTCCCCACTGACGTCAGGACAGCAGAGTCGCTGCCCACCTTTAGGCGCAGGCTGAAAACTCACCTCTTCAAGAAGTACTACCCTGAGCCTTCCTCGTAGCACTTATTGTATTCGTATTAGTTTGTTTCTGCACTGTACTTTTGCTCTGGTTTATGCTCTTAGATGCTTGTTTAAGAAAGGAGATGCACTTATGACTTCTGGTGACTAGTAGTTCTCTTGAATACCTATGTTGAATACACTTATTGTAAGTCGCTTTGGATAAAAGCATCTGCTAAATGACTGTAATGTAATGATACTGTCATCTATTGTAGTTATTTACATAAAGACACAATTTAAAGGATCAGGATATAAAATATTGTAGTTTTCTTCAAATATTTGCTTTGATACAAATCTTTGGGGGGCGTTAGTTGTTTTAATCATGTATTATAAGCTGCTGAATTGAATCTCTAATATCTATTTAATGTTGCTGTGAAAAGATCTCCTTCAAATAACTGTTTAAGTTTCTCACCAAAAACTACATTTTTTTTAACATTGCATTTGAACAGGTCATGAAAACATTGTAATATACCGTTGCCCAATACAAATATTCACTGTTTGGAGCTTGAACGCATCACAATGTAACTGAACAGAACAGCAACTTCTTAACTACATTGATGTACACTAATGTCCAAGAAGCGTATAGCATTACAGGACAAAGCTGTAAAACAACCTTGTCATTATGTTAATGAAGGCCATGGCACCCTGTCTGCAATATTGCAGTGTTTTAAGATTTGGAAGGAGGAATATGCTTGTCCACTGTTGTCTGGTCATAATGAACCATTCAGACTAAACAGCTTGTGTACTGGGGTTTGCTATCAGGAATTTAAATAAATTAGATTATACCAAAATTCAAATATAATTTAACCAACTCATCAGAAAGAGGGAGGACAAGGTTCAAAAGATTAATAGAAAATGCTCACCTGTTGAAAAACATATGGGCAGAAAGAGAGGTAAGACTTCACTTTATCAGATGATTTAAATCTGCAGATTATAAGTGAAGTGTATGATTTAAGTAAAAAAAGAGAAATGCACATGTGTTCACTCAAGAAATGAAACACCTGCTGAGTACGAGCAGAAAAACCCAACATAGAAGGGTTACTGCTCAGGTCAAAACTCAACAGGGTGCATCTAAAGGACAACAGACTCTTTTTAGAACACGCTTAATCTGATTATAATCACATAATTAGTGCAGCGATACCACACGTCTGTCTCCGAGCAGCAGACCTGCTGTGAGAGAAAACTAGTGATGGCAAACCCGAGTGTTACAGCCAGAGGTGTCCTCCTTTTCTCAGAGGCGAACAGAGGTTAAAGTGTGTTCAGGTGAGGGTGTGTCTGGTATTTAGGAACACGTGGATGAGGATTAGCAGCTTATGTTGATTTCCTGGCCTCGGCCCAGCACTGGCCCGGCCTGTCTTGGCGAACCTAGCGAGGACAGAAAGACTAACGAAGGGTCACCGTTCATTGTAGCAGAGGTCACAGAAGTTGTGTAACTCCGCCTTTTAATTCTCATAACAGCTTTTGGAAACGGTGGAATTGACTAGTTGCCCCTAAAGTTTTAGTCTAACACATCATCTCATTCCAGTTTATCATAAATATCCAAGGCATCTCTCGTGTGTTCTGGTCAGTTAAATGTTTTTCTGTATTATTATTATTATTATTATTATTATTATTATTATTATTATTATTATTATTATCTGTTAAAAATTCTGTTAAAAACAAAATCTTTAAGCATTAATAATTTGTCCCTCCAGATTTTTGTGTAGGATCCAAATTGCAAATCCAGATTGCAAATTTCCCCGCTGCGGGACTAATAAAGGATTATCTTATCTCTCTCTTATCTTATCCACCCGAATTCCTTGAAACTTTAGGGAATAATCATGAAATGTGTTTCTCGGTGTGTCCTGCAGGTGGATGTGGTTTGTGGAGACCACCTCCTAGATCACTACCAGTCACTCAAAGACATACAGAGCTCTGTGGGCGAAGAGGCACTACAGGTGAGCCCCTCAAAAACACACAATGGGAACAAACCGCAACTTAAATAATGTAAAGTATGGTGAAGTCCAGGAATACCTTTCAGTGATGCTTTTGGTGTTGTGTCCCCCTTCTGCTCCAGGACGGTCTGTTGGTGCTGCACTTTGGCCTGGTCCTGCCCACCCAGTCTTGAGAACAAGAGCTGTGAACAGAACTGGGTTTTGTTTCTCTTCATCAGACTCTCGTCATAATGTGGAATAAAGTTTCCTCTTTGGCATTATAGGTTCTCTACAGCTGCCCAGGATGTCTTGTTAGGATTGTCTCTTTCTGCGGGGGGCCGGCGAAACATTCTTGAACCTCAACTCATCTGCTCACACTGTAGCATCAAATGTTCAACTCAAGACTCGTCGTCCCGTATTCAGGACGACGAGTCAGTGCTTCCACTGACTGAAGCTGTACTGTGCCTCCGTCAGTGGGTCTGTAACGTTGAAACAGTAAGTCTGTGAAGGTAACACAACGTCTAGTCTGAAAAGCTACGTCAGTGTAGTTTTGCTTTCTTTTTCTGGAAAGCAGAGACCTGTATCTAATTTCTGTCTATTTATGATCTCAAGGGCTGAGTGGGATTTCAGATAAATAGTTGTGATTTTTAAAGGGCTTGAAACTACAACTACCAAACTGGGGGAGGGGGGGTGATATGGAGTTTCGATCTACACACTTGCTGCTTGTTGATTTACTGATTTAATTTAAGAGCTTTTGTACAGACTGTCTGCTGATGTAAATTGGTATGTTTGATTTAATTCTCACAGGATGACAAAAGTTTTGTATAGTCTTTGATAGGGTTTCTTAAAAATACCTCTCACAGGATGACAAAAGTTTTGTATAGTCTTTGATATGGTTTCTTAAAAATACCTCTCCTACTTTCTTTTGACTGAATGAATTAATAAATGACTGTAGACTGGGAAATGTTTCCTGATTCATCTATGTTTACTGTTTTGTATTCCGGTTAATGCCTATGATCTTCAATACCAGCACCTGGAGACGTACAGAAACTACATAACTGTGACTAGATTGTTCAGTGTCTACAAGTACTTATTATGTAAAGGCCAAATATTTTCCTTACAGTAGAAGTGGTTAGCAAGCTGCTTAGAGTGCTTCAAATCCTTGGATTTGACACAGACATCAGGTAAAAAGTAGAATGATGCACCCTAGGTTATCATCTTTGAAAATGTTAGATATAGTATTACACAAAGTGCATCCTTGTCTCTGTTCTCTACTGACACCTAAAATATCCAGTAGTTTTAACCTCCGGTTATGCAGACAAATTATATATATATATATCATCCCTAGAACCGGCACTTTTTTGGGTGAAAGATCTTTTTAGAGTTTCACCCTCATCTTGGTGTGAGTAACACTTTAAACTAGATTATTTTATAAGCATGCACTCTTTAAAAAAGAAAACTGGATTATGGACCATTTGGCACTTAATCTACTTGTGCTGACACTGAATGACAACTCTTTGATGCAATTAGCTTTTTTGTTTAAAGTCGGTCGTCTGTGATTTTTTTTTTCCCCCCGTTATTTTTCTTTCAATGTGGCGCTAGTGAGAAACTTTTACGCTGTCATTTTTTGGCCACAACCCCCTTGGAAATTTGATTCAAAATCTGAATATATAATCCTGGCTGAATTATGTAAAAAAATAAAATAAATAAAGAAGTAATTTAATTATTACAAATGATTGGTATAGCTGCAAAGTGGTATTGAGCCGAGGCTCTTTCCCAATGTGGTTTGAACTAGAGGAGGTTGACATCTAATTTGGGGGCGGCCTTCAATGAACACCCTCCTGTATCTATGAATACGCTGACTCGCATAATGAAAGCAGAGAAAACGATTAGTCAGCAATGTTATTTTATTCATCCCAACTGAAACAACAGCAAGTAGGATTTTTTTCAGTAACCGTATACATTGACACTGCAGCCAGGTGGATGGTCCACATGTACTGAATATTTAGCTTTACAGTGTGTACATGCTAATAAACCACAATGTCTATTCCTTCTACCACTACAGGCTTTTTCCAACATAGAATACTGTACCGGTAATGGTAGCAGCACACGTCCACACTTTGTAATGTCATGAAACCAAACAAAATACAACACAGTCTTCCTCAATAAACCCTGAAGTGCTTTAATGAGTATAAGGAGACTGCTGCTATTCACATCGCAGTTTACCTCTCTTAAAGTTAAACATCAAAGCACAAAATGGAAAGATGCTGCAACAAAGGAGACGAGGAACTACGCTAACATTCAAGTCTTTCTTTTTTCTTTTCTCATGGTGTCAGTGAAATGTCACACAGCATCAAAATGGAAATTCGTCCCTGGAACTTTCAATACCTTGTCACATGTTCAATCATGGTCCAATTTATGTAACATATCCATTTCTTCTGGATGGGTACGGTGCATTTTGTCTAGATTTTCACGACAGATTCCTCTGTTTACAGTTGAAGATTCACAACTTTGTAATACTGACAAACTCTTCTTTTTAGTTTCCGAATCTCATCAATCTCATTTTGATTATCAACCCAAAATAATGACTTATAAAATAATGACTTTGCCCTTAACAAATACAGAATGCGACTATGAACTCACTATGCAGACATCGCACATGACCACATTTCCCTGTCTATCAGTTGTTGGAGTTGATGTCCGCCTCATCTTTCTCCTCGCAGCTCTCCTTGAAGCTCTCCTTGTTGGCCCCGTCCTTCTCCCTCTGGCTGCCCCGGGAGGAGGAGGCGGCCGAGCCCCGGGGCTGGTAGCCGTACCCGGCAGCGCCGAACGACATCCCCGAGTTAAAGTGAGTCTCCTCTCCCTCCAGCAGTTTCCTCGTTTGGGAACCAAAGGAAACAAATGTCAGACCGGACACACCTCACAATGCGCTAAAATAATCTGAAGGAGTCTACTGAGCTGAAAGAGATCTTTGGGTGCAGATCAGCACCTGTAGGCAGCGATCTCTATGTCCAGCGCCATCTTGACATTGAGCAGGTCCTGGTACTCCCTCAGGTGCTGGGCCATCTCGCCTTTCAGGTTCCTAAGCTCAGTATCCAGGTGGCCGATAGTGTCCTGTTACAGAGGAAACCAGAAATGGAGGTAGATTATCAGTAGTGCCAAAGACATTCACTTAATTAGCATGTTCTGTATCCAGACTGTTTTTAAGCCGCTATGATACAGGCTTTGCTGTGGTATAACTGTTGGTCGTTTCCTTTTAGAATGCAATAACCTTTGGGGCTTAGCTGTAGCCTCTCTAAGGCCTTCCTCTATCCAATTTAGCAGGTCAGAGGTTAATCTAATAGACACGCAGGGTCAATTCACTAAGAACTATTTCAGTCAGCCTCACAGGCTTGCTAAAGAGACTGCCTCACACTATAAAAGGTACTGTTCTGACTGAAGACCTTGAACCTGATTTAGATGATCCTGACACAAAAGCGTTCTATTTCTATAGCCTCTCAACATGGCGCCACCTGAGCCGGCAGCCTCTCAGCTAATCGTGCTAACAGCGCTAACAGTACAAACCACAGCTATCAACTGTAACCAGAGAAATAGTAAAGGAAAATTCAACATTTTGCAAAATATGTTACTCAGCAAGGGTTAGATGAGAAGATTGATACAACTCGCATGTCTGTCTGGTGAATGTGAAGCTACAGCCGGTTAGCGTAGCTTAGCACAAAGACTGGCAACAGGGGGAAACAGTTATCTTGGCTCTTTCCAAACCTGCCTACCAACAAACTTAAAGCTCACTAATTAACACCATACATCCAGCCTAGTATCACTGCAGGTGATGAAATTATTTATTTTGGTTTCCTGTACATGGGAAAAATGTTTTTGTTATTTTCGCGTCGTTGAAGAGGAAAATCAATGCTTATGGATAGTCAATTAGGATCCTTTTTCGTGTTGAACGAAAAAATAAATGCATCCACGTGACCATGCAACGCTCAGAGTTAGTGACGTAAACCATACAACATATCCTCAAAGAATGGTTTGTATGATATCTTAAGAAAAGTTACTCTAACGCAACACTTGTCAATTTCAGTTCGTTACATGCATAAAGTCTTTAAAAAATAAACAAAAAAACTTGGTTAGGTTTAGGGAAAGATCTTTGTTTGGGTTAAAAAACTACTGAAGTACGCAGTTACAAATAAATCAATGTTGACTTCTCGTTTCACATGGTGGTCTCCTGGGTGAAAGAATGTTATTTTGTTGGCCTCATCCAACTCCCGACCTGGCCACCCTATGTTGGCCTTTGCTACGATATATATCTACGAACGCTGGATGAGAATAGCCTTAACCATGATATCGGAGTAAGACACCGCTTGTCCAAAATGGGTTTTTGTGGCTTTGTTTCCAAAACGTAACTTTTATTTTTTAACTTAATGTAATCCCCCAAAAAAGAGTGACACAAAAAAACGGACAATTCATGTCCCTGTACACGAAACAAATAGATTTAATTTCGTGACTAATTCACAAACTGTTGCTACATCTCTGTAACGTTTTGGTTTTTGGGAGAAAGTTGTATGCTATGGAAAAGTGACTTCTGGAGGTTTTATCCCCAACATGAGGTGGATTTTTCTAAACCTTTTTCCGCCACATGGCTAATTTTATGGACCCGATGATTAATTAGATACTAGCTTTTACTTCTAAGAAGCCAAACTTGGGCAGAGATATGGGCACAATAATTACACTAGGAGTGCGTATGAGTAATTGTTTTAAATTCTGAGAGGGTTCGTGAGTTGGATTCCTTGCCTGGACTCGGTCCTTGACACGTAAAGGTTGGGCCTCCCTGCTGTGTGCAGTAATCTAACAGCTTTACTCCGTCTGTGACATAATTCATGAGGAACTTGACCCTGAGATCTGCTCCCTTCCAATCCTATTATTCAGAGTTGGTGACAGTAATGTCCTCCATGCAGACCGTGCCAGCAGTTCTTCAGCAAGTTAATCCACATTTTAATAGGAGTAGATTCAACTTTGACAATTTACAATTCTAGTGCTCGCTAAAAGATTGTAGTATTTGACGTGTAATATCTCCATTTCCAAGGAGAATATCTTTCATTGTTTCAATGCTCAACTAGAATTAAGAGTTGCAGTTTTCATCAATGTCTATGTCCAATATGTCATCATTTGATCATTTTATTCATTTAGACATTTGTGTGAAATTGTCATATTTAGCATATGAATTCTGGAGGTACGGCCTAAAGGTCACATTGACCTTTGACCACTGAATTCTAATCAGTTCGTCCTTGAGTCCAAGTGAACTTCTGTAACAAATTTTAAGAATAGCCCCCAAGACGTTCATGAAATAACTAATTCACCAGAATGGGACGGACAGACGGACAACCCAAAAACATAATCTCCGGCCAGAGCTGTTGTCGGCAAAAAGGCATAAAAAACAGCATGGATTTGGTTTCACTTTAGCCATAATTATTCACTTTAAAAAAAAAAAAATTTATGCATACATATAAATATGGTAAAGTGTATTTCTACAGTATAGTTCTGTCCCAGAAACTTTGTATACTATGAGATTTTGGTGTATTTGTACATAATATCCTTATTTGGTGTGATGCTCTTTAAAAAGGTTAAATCAAATATTAAAAAAGAGTTACTTCACCCAAATTATATATGTATGTTTTTTCTTTTTTAACCAAGTTTTTGTTATATTTGCCCTGGTTTATGTGCCGATGGAACTACTTCCTATCAAAGAAATAGTCCTTATTGAAACTGTTGTTTGCTGTGTGGATTATCAACAGTATGAGAAACACTGTTTCTGGAAATCAAAGAAAATACATTTTTCAGTGCTATGAGCACCCAAATTAAATTCCATTCAAATCCATTTTATTGGGGCGGAGTCGGAATTTTGGTTCTCGGACACAGTACCACCTTCATCCACAGGGACTGCAAACATTAACACAAAATGAACGTTCCTTGAAGTAACTTTAAAAGGACTACGGTACAGTGATGACTAGGATGATTACCTGCATGGCTGTGACTTCAGCGGAGTGTGCGTCCTCCATCTCTGCGATCTGCCTCTCCAGAGACTCATTGGCGCTCCTCAGGCTCTCTATCTCAATGGTCTTGGACTGCAGCTGCCTCCTGGACTCGCTGATCTCCTCCCTGCTGGCCCTCATGGCCTCATTGCTCCTGGTGGCCTGCTCGCTGAGGCTGACAAACTTGCCCTTGTACCACTCCTCGGCAGACTGCAGGTTCTTGGAAGCGATGGACTCGTACTGGCTGCGGATCTCCTTCAGGGCCGAGGTGAGGTCTGGCTTGGCGAGCTCTAGCTCCACGGAGACATGCTGCTCCTCCATCATGCTGCTCAGCTCCTGGATCTCCTCGTCGTGGACTTTCCTCAGGAAGGCGATCTCGTCCATCAGCGACTCCAGGCGGCGCTCCAGATCCAGGCGGACGGCCGTGGCGTCGTCCACGTCCTTCCTGAAGGACCTCAGGGTCTGCTCGGCCTCCTCGCGTGCCCTCATCTCCTCGTCGCACTTCACACTGAGCTTCTGAAATGAGACATGAGAGGAAGTGAGATGAGAGGGGCCACCAAGGAAAAAGTAACTAATTAATCTCCTCATCCTTTACTACCCGGTGGTCCTACCTGCAGCTCGTCCTCCATGTTGTTCCTCTCGATCAAGATGCGGTTCTTGTCCCGGCTCAGCTCCTCCACCTGCGTCCGCAGGTCCCTCAGCTCCTGCTGGTAGAGGTGGGCGATGCGGGACGGCTCGCCCTGCTTCTGCCGCAGCGTCACCAGCTCCATCTCCAGCATCTTGTTCTGCTGCTCCAGGTGCCGGACTTTATCGATGAACATGGCGAAGCGGTCGTTCAGTCCCTGTGCAACAGGATACATGGTTGTTTTATCATCACACAAAATCTTCCGTTAGCGTTTTTACTAACAGACAGGCAGCAAACCAGAGGTTGTGATTCACTTAAGCTTAAATAAAAAAAAGAGCTCCAGCAGCTTATACCACTTACCATCAAAACGTCCAAATCCATTTATCATAACAGCTTATATTTCTGAGCATACTGTGAATCAATGAATAACCTGCTATGTGTTAAAGCTGCACACTGTCAGATTAAAAGTTGCCTTCATTTTACCCCTAGGGGGCAGCAGAACAATCTCTAGACACAACTTTGACATATAAAAAGATATCTTCATATAAGGGTTCGTATTATATCTTAGTAAATTATATTCTTCATTTTCTGTGCGTTTTCCTGTGAAAGTCCAGCAACAAGTGTTAATTTCCGGTCGTTACATGCATACAGTCTTTTCAAAATAAACCTCCGACTTCACAGGAACCAGCTCGGTTTGGTTTAGGCAACAAACTTTATATTTTCGTGTTTGTAATTACGTGGAATACATGCAAATTGGTTTTGTGCGATATGTATATAATATATATATATATTAGTAAGTATGGCAACAAATGGTGTATGAAGACAGCTAGCCTATAACCATCTTTAAAGTTGATCTCTCTCTCTCTCTCTCTAAAATCCCACACTGTTCCCTACACAGCAGACAGACACACTCACAAGAGACAGCTAGCTTCACCAATAAATCTTTAATTCTCTCATCTCTCTGGTATAGTTCGGTATGAAATATCAAATACTAACAAGCTTTAAGGTTTGAGTCTTTTTCACAGCAGACATTTTGACTTGTTTTAGTAGGAAATGCAATGGTGTTACTGATTATATTAACAATGTCTGGATAGTCTCCCAGTCTGAAACTGAAGCAGCTAAATGGAATTCAGCCATTATCAATTTTACTTTTTGCAACTGTAAATATAAGCACTAAAACGTGTCTGGAGGGGCCATATCACAAGTTTCCAAAGTGATTGGTGTTCATCATGGTAAAAAAAGAATTGTGTAATTATTAAGGGATTTGTAAAGTTAAGCTTGGCAATATAGCGATATTATATTGATATCGTGATATGAGACGAGATAGTGTCTTAGATTTTGGATATGCTTGTATGGAAACAGTATGAGTGCTGTCTTTTTCTGATTTTAAAAGGCTGCAATAATGTAAAGTGATGTGGTTTCTGAACTTACCAGCTGTTCTATTATTTGCCTTTTACCCACTTGATCACTTATATCCACATTACTCATGATTACTTATCAAAAATCTCGTAAATATTTAGTGAGAGCATCAATAGTCAGCCCTGTATCGTCGCAGTTATGCTTATCGAGGTATTTGGTCAAAAATATTGTGATATTTGATTTTCTCCATTTACCCACCCCTGGAATGAGGTCCTTATGACACTAGAAGACTAGTCTCCACCTTATACAAGTTGATTTAGTGCCACGCTGTCAGGGTTAATGCAATTAAAGAAACTGAACAAGCTTGTCAGGAAGGCCAGCAGTGTGCTGGGGTGTCCACTGGATACGGTGGAGGTGGTGGGAGACAGGAGGATGATGGCCAAGCTGTCATCCCTGATGAACAACACCTCTCACCCCATGCAGGACACCCTGGCAGCTCTGTGCAGCTCCTTCAGCCACCGGCTGCTTCACCCCCGGTGTGTGAAGGAGAGGTACCAAAGGTCCTTCATTCCTGCTGCTGTCAGGCTGCACAACCAGCTCTGCTCCCAGTAGACCACATGACACATGACAATAAAAACCTGTGCAATACAATACACTGTGCAATAATAGTTATAATAGTTTTTTTCTGTCTGTAAATATTATATTTCAGTTATTGTGTTTTTCTACTGTTTTTATTGCTTATTTATAATACTTGTTTTTTTAATTTTTAATTTTTTAATTTTTATCTTGTCTTTCTTTTACTATGTCTCTTGTGTGCACTTTAACTCTATGATGCTGTAAGCCTGCAAATTTCTAATAAAGGATTATCTTATCTTATCTTATCTTATTACACTCAAGGACTAAGTCATCAGAATTGGATGCCAACTATTTAGAAAGGGTGGTCCTGATCAGCTGTTATGAAAGTGATGGTTCTGGGGTGACATGTCCTGGTTGCATCTGTTCAGCCTGAGGTTAATAAATATAGAATTTACCATAAAACACACCATAACCTTTTTTTTTTTTGTAGTAACCCAACACACCCACCTGCAGCTGCTCCTTCTCGTTGGTCCTAACGACCTTGAACTCACTGTTGACCACGGAGGTCTGCGTCAGGTCGAGGGAGTCGGTGGGCACCGGGGAGTAAGAGGACCGGCCGAGCCGCCGGTACAGGCCCATGGAGGAGGCGCCGTGGCGGGACGAGGCCATAGACCTGAGCCCCGGGGAGGCCCTGGGAGAGGAAGCGAACTTGGGAGAATCCCCGAAGATCTTCCGGTAGGACGACGAGGTGTAACGGTCCCCGTGGCTCATCTTTCTGCCGGGAGTGAGAGATAAACAACTGAGCGGCTTAACGAGCTTTGCGGGAGTTTATAGGCTGCAGGTGGAGCGAACCATTCTTACACGCAGGGGCGCCGAAAAGGGGGGGTAAAGGAGACGGATTCTAGGGGCCGATGATGGAGGGGGGCCCAGAGAGGCCCCTAATGATGATGAAATTATAATACAGAAAAAATAATGACACTAAGTTATTAACTAACATATAATCACACATGTTTTATTTTCCATGTTTGACATGTACAGTCTGTACATGTCAACTGTCATGCTGTTCTTCTTTCACAAATATGGTAATGATAGTCAAAAATACCATTAAAATGCATAATTGTATGTAAAATAGCATCAAAAAATTTTGCTGCTGTGTTGGGGGCCCTGTAAAGATTATTTTCATGGGGCCCAAAATCCCTAGCGGCGCCCCTGCTTACACGTCCATGTTTCAACACGTGTGAAGATGAATTAAGATGCTGAACGACGTTTTTTTGTTGTTTTTTGTTTGAGTGATTAAAACAAACACCAATATACTTAAAAAAGAAAACATTTCATACATGCGTCGTTCGTTTCGAGTGCGTAAAACGATGGAACCGTCCACGGAGGGGCGTCCTGTGCTTCACCTTCCACTGATTGACTGTCTGATGCACTTTGAAAATGTTTCTCTATCTTTATTTAAAATATTTGAACCTCTACCGATTTTTTTATTGATAAATTGATGTTTTGTTTTTTTTTTGGGACTATATTATCTCGTGGATTAATCATCCAGCAGCAGTTTATCAACTTTGAGCCCTTCTCAGACTCACCTGCACAGAGAGCACAGGTGACTCCACTGTGGTCAAACAGCTCCTCCTCTCTGCCACTCTGAGACCTGCGTCTGGTGAACAAAGCATGGAACATTTTTATTTCACTCCTTTTACTTTCATACTGTTGAGTGGAAAACAAGAGAGACTTCTACACCGGATTCATCTTAAAACAAATGTGACATTTATTGAAGGATAACAGGAGTATATCGCCCAGCAGTTGTACGTGCACGGGCCTAGCAGTACTGAGAAGTTCAGCAACTAAAAGGCGCTTAAACAGAGTGCGCATCATGTTATATAGACTTTTATGAGTTGAATATGATAGGTCCCTAATAAAGGAAGGCGGCTCTTGGTTTAGACTTTCTGAGGGCCTTATCAGTTAGTGAAACTGGGTTTCTTTGATCTGGTTTCTCTGCAGCATGAGCTCATCCTTCTTTATGTGTCTCTGTTCCTTTTCCATCGTACGGCCAGGCACTAGAACGCCCTGACCGGAGTATTTGACCTTCAAAGAGAACTCATAACATTTACCGCAATGTGCACAGTGATAGTGTGATGTGAGAGCATGAACAAAATATACTGTGCTCGATATTTGTATGTGTGCATTTATACATATGAATGTAATATTTACATGACAATACACTTGTACATTCTGTGAGATATACTTTCTGAACAAGGCCCATTCATGCTGTAATATCACTATCTTGATAAAACTTATTGAAGCGACTGATTCTGATGTCACAGATAAGTGTGATGTCAACGAATAGCGTGATGTCACAACATATAGTGATGTGATGTGGATCAATGACTGATCATGACATCATGAAACTGAAGCCACGCTCAAACTCAACGCTCATTGGTTTAGAACTTGTGACATCATCAATGACATCACAGTGCTCGCTCAACAAAGTTTATATATAGGACTCGCTCCGATCAGGTTCAGACCGCTGGACAGCTCTCCAGGAGACACCAGCATTTTGCTTTCCATTCTGATATAGGTGCAGGAGAGGACGAGAAGGCGGGAGGAAAGAAGGAGTTGGAGGAGAAGGAGGGAAGAAGGAAGTCTGGAGGTTGGAGGGCTCCTTCCTTTCTTTAAAACCTGGAGCCAGATCGTGTTAGTCCAGGAGTCCTGGTTGGTTTCTGTGGTTTGAGGACCAATAATGAAGCTACCATGTATAGTGAGTGGACTGTGTGCTCTGTACTTGATGGAACTTTATTAAGGTAGCAGGTTCATAAACATGAAACTGATACATGTAGTCGGGATTAGGTAATCTGATTACAAAAAATAGCAGTCAAGGTTACATAATAGTGACATGGATACATTATTCTTTTTTTAACATTGAAAATGGAAGGTAAACATGTACGTGACAAAAATTGCCACTTAATTTGTATTCAGTGACCGAACCCTTCACACACACATGAACTAATTTGATCACTGTTTATAACCCCTCGGAGGCAATAGGAATTATTCACACATCAAAACATCTTCTGTGAAAAAGGTTGATCAAGTCAGAACTATTACTCTCAATAATGCTAATATCTAAAATAATCATGAGCCCCTCAGTGATGATGGTCACATGGTTTTTTTACTATAGAATATAATAGATTATCACAGAACCAGCTCCTGTTGTTAACTAGAACCTTTAGATACAATATGGAACATCTTTATGACATATCATTGATGGTTTTATTGATCAGCCTTAGTGTTGTTAATATCATAACTTAAAAAGATACCAGTACTTCTAGGTTATAGCCAGAATAATGTCATACAGTTGTATTTATAATGTATATATTAATTCAGAGGCAGACATGTTGAAGTTTTATTTGACTGTTTATTTTATTTATTCATACTGTTATTTTTCTATTTGTATTATTTTCTTTTTCTTTTTCTTTTCTTTTATTAATGTTTTTGATTTTTTCCTTTGGATAATTTAAAGTTTCCAATTAGCCTGAAGTGCATATCTTTGGATTGTGGGAGGAAACCTGAGCACCAGGAGGAAACGCACGCAGACACAGGGAGAATATACAAACTCCACACAGACAGACAGGTGGAGGTGTCTCTGTGAGGCTGCAGTGCTAATCACTCAGCCACTGTGCCGCCCTCCATCAGCTCCCGGTAGATCTGGAAGTCTGTGAAGTCCACCAGGGCCTGGAGAAAACCACAGAGAACATGTCTGGTATGAATATATCATACAGCACCAAACCTCTATTAAAAATATTTACATTCAGAAGAGAATCAGAGCTTCAAACAGTTCACACCTCAGATATTATTCTAACATGTTCTACCACAAAGATATTTAACATCATGTGTGTCTCACCTCTGTGTCTTTGGTCACATGTCGTGCAGGTTACACAGCTCGGATGTCAGAGTCAGCAGGTGAGGCGGAGGTGCAGGTAGCTGGAAACATCTGGAGGTGGAGGTTCAAGCTGCACCTTTCTGCTAGTATCTGAAGGTGGAGATGAAGACTGCAGGAAGAATCTGAAGAATCTGGAACAGGTTGTAGGTGGAGCTTTCTCCCACAACATACTGGTGGTGGTGGAGGTTGTAGGTGGAGGTTTGGGTTACAGTGGTCAGAATCTTCAGGTGGAGGTTAATGACAGAGGACCTAGGTACCTGTTAGTATTTGAAGGTGTAGACGGAGGCTGATGGGTTGCTGGTTAGGGATGCAGTTTGGAACTGTAAGAGGCTGAAGGTGGAGCAGGAGTCTGGAGTTGTCTAACAGAACCAACAGGTGGAGGCCAGGGCTGTAGACTGCTGGGGAAGGATGGAGGAGGCTGGAGGTTGAGGTTCGAGCTGCAGCCGTCTGCCAGAATGTGTAGGTGGAGGCAGTGGCTCTTGAGTCTGGCAGAGGGCTTCAACCTGAACCGCAGTTGGAGGCAGTGGCTTCATGTTGCTGGTGGAGGCTGGAGGTGGAGATTAAGGTTACAACTGCCTCCCAAAGTCTGCAGGTGAAGGCGGCAACTACAGGTTGCTGGCGGAGGCTGTAGGTGGAGATCTGGTTTGCAGCTGTCTGCCAGCAATCTACAGGTGGAGGCATTGGCTTTAGGTTGCTGGCAGAGGCTGTAGGCGGAGGTTCTGGTTGCAGCTTTCTACCAAAATGTGCAGATGGAGGCGGCAGCTACCGATTCTGTCAGAAGGCTGCAACCTGAACTGTAGTTGGAGGCGGTGGTTTCAGGTTGCTGGTGAAGGCTGTAGGTGGAGGTTGGAGTAGCAGCTGTCTGCCACAATCTGCAGGTGGAGGCAGCATGTGCAGATTGCTGGCAGAGGCTGTGGTTGTAGGTTGTAGGTGGAGGTTCAGCATGCAGCTGTCTGCCAGAATCTGCAGGTGGAGGCAGCACCTGCAGTTTACTGGCAGAGGCTGTAGGCGGAGGTTCTGGTTGCAGCTTTCTACCAGAATGTGCAGGTGGAGGCGGCAGCTGCCGATTCTGTCAGAAGGCTGCAACCTGAACCGTAGTTGGAGGCGGTGGTTTCAGGTTGCTGGCGAAGGCTTTAGGTGGAGGTTGGACTTGCAGCTGTCTACCACAATCTGCAGGTGGAGGCGGCACCTGCAGTTTACTGGCAGAGGCTGTAGGCGGAGGCTCAGCATGCAGCTGTCTGCCAGAATCTGCAAGTGGAGGCAGTGGCTTCAGGTTGCTGGCAAAGGCTGTAGGTGGAGGTTCTGGTTGCAGCTTTCTACCAGAATGTGCAGGTGGAGGCGGCGGCTGCCGATTCTGTCAGAAGGCTGCAACCTCAAGTGTAGTTGGAGACGGTGGTTTCAGGTTGCTGGTGAAGGCTTTAGGTGGAGGTTGGACTTGCAGCTGTCTACCACAATCTGCAGGTGGAGGCGGCACCTGCAGTTTACTGGCAGAGGCTGTAGGTGGAGGTTTGGAGGTTGCAGGTGCTGTCTGTAGGCTGGAGGCAGAGGTTGGATCAGCAGCTTACTGAAAAAGGCCCTAGTTGGAGGTTGGCAGAGGCTGTACATGTAAGGTGGATGTTTTCAGGTGGATGGTGGAGGCTGTAGGTGGAGCATGGAACAAGAGTGTGCTGCATTTACTGATTCAAAAAGGAGAATTATGAATCAATCCTGCTTTTGATTTGAGTTGTGTGACTCATTAAGAAGACTTAAAGTATAGAAATACTTAACTTAATAATACTTAACTTAAACTACAAATACTTAACTTAAACTAAAATACTTAACCTAATAATACTTACTTTAAACTTCAAAATACTTAACTTAAACTTAAAATACTTAACTTATACTACAAGAACTTAACTTAAACTACAAATACTTAACTTAATAATACTTAACTTAAACTTATCATTCTTAACTTAAACTACAAATACTATTATCACATTTCATCTTATTGAGCTATTCAGATGTTTTCATCTGAACTCTATCTCTTAGCTCTTTTTGATGGAGGTGTCGTCGGCTTTGGTTCTCCAGAAGTGTCGACATGGTGAAGCGGAGGATGGACTCCAACCCCGTATGAGACTTCCATGTGGACACGTCCGTCTTCATCAGCTGATGACGTAAACGAGGGACGGTCCAGTCTCTCCCACAGCTTCTGCTTTATACGACGTCCCAGCTCCAAACTGTACGGACGAACCCGGCCAGTCTGGAACCTGTGAGAGGAGGAAGAAACAGAAATAAATCATAATTATTCATTAAATTAAAAAGCTTTAATCTGGAAAATAAATCAGTGACGTATTTTTAAGTAGCAATTATTGAATAATATAATAATATTCTGAATGAAAGAGTCAAACATACGTCAGCATATCATCCACCACATGATGGTAGATCTGCCGGTACTCTTCCACAGAGTGGTTGAGGATCGTCAGAGGGCCGTCGTGGTGCAGTGGAGCAGAGGAGGACTGGGGGCCGGGGGCCACGTTGGAGACCACTGGCAGCTCAGCAGGTGGGATGGTGGACAGAGGCCTTGGGGACAAAGACAACGGCATGTCATCAGCTGGAGTGGAGGACTGAGGAGACACACTGTTTACCACCTCTGGAGTTTGAGCAGAAGGTTTGGAAGGACGAGCCGCGGAGGTCCGCTTCCTCTTCTGGGGACGGTTGGCAGTGGGAGCAGAGTGCTGCTGGTTTGGGGTTGAATTCAACACCTGGGGAAGGTGAGCAACACACGAGAGGACGTCAAGCTCCAGATTACTAACAGTTAACAGTAGACTGTGTCCCTAAATATTCAATATGTTCTGCCATGTTAACTTTATAATTCTCTGGTTCTTAATGATCACATTGTGAACAATCTGGGACATAAACTTTATTTAAATCCAGAATATGAAAGTCAAATGTCTGACCTGGTTGTCCCTGCAGCATGGACACTGTCTGCAGGCTGCAGGCTTCCTGTCTCTCTCTGGCCGGCGTGCACTGACTCTCCTTTGTCTCCAGTAGTCGTGGTCTCGCAGGTGGATCGGCTACAAAACACTCACATGTTAGAAGGAGGCTTCACAAGAACAGGAAACGCAACAAACAGCACTGAAGAATGTGAACTTCATAACACAATGTTCTGCAGTAAAATTAAAAATTTCCCCTGAAATATGACGTTAGTTTTACAACCATGTAGCCTGTTAGTCCTGTCAACACATGGAGTTCTGTTGTTCCCTAAAATGTCGCCGTAAAAGGGACACATTAATCTGCCAGGGGGCCCGGAGACAAAGACATGCTGCTGGTCCTCTATTAACTCCTGATCCGCACACACTCTGATCAATGTGTTCAGTTTATTTGTGCTGATTAAACACATTAATTTAGGAATATGCAACACGTCAGTGAAATAAAAAGAGACACAGGGGTCGTCTTCTGGACAAAGTCAGGTCATAAAGCAGAACCCACCTTAAGGCCCTTATAATATCAGTATCTGTTATGTTTTAATGCTTCATATTCATACAAAATAATCAATTCAATGAACACAAACAATAAGTTTTGTTTGGAAATATAAGGTCACAAATCTGCTGGGAATTAAAGGCCTCTATAGTTGAAGTACTTATAACTACACTTAAATTCACAGTATCACTGTGTATCTCAGCTGGGAGCTGCTGATACATATTTGTGATATTAATTGTGTTATAATATATATATTAAGATAACATTTATATCAGAAAGGCAGCCATTATTATGAGTAGTTTGGTCTTTTTTAGTGATTAGATGAATTGATCCGGTTCAGTCCAGTTCTGACAGTAAACTAATGACTTTCTACATTGTTTATAACAGAACTAATCATGATTTCTGCTTCAATATTAATATTAATATCTGCTCCATGTGACCCCGGGGTGGGTTCAGTGTTCATGAGTCTGTTAACAAAGTATCAGTGAACTATGAGGCCCTGAACGCCTCAACGGTGAAACACAGAGAAAACAAGGTAGACTTTAAAGAGTTCAAATCTCACATTCTCCATGATGGAAGTCAGTTGTGTCTCTGTGAGTCTTTAGTTTAGTCGGGAAGCAAAAAGTCTTCAGTAGAGGAGATGATCTTTGAGAAAATGTCGATTGAAACTCGTGAACAAACTTTTCTGGACCGTCTGAGGTTTTGTTTTCGTTCAAATGATGAACTTCTGTAAATGCTGCACCTGAAGATGAAACCATAGCAACGATGGAATCCTTGACGGCCATTTTGTTACGAGCGTTCTTACAGTCACATCTCACCTCTGCAATGTAAAGTTTCATCCACTCAGCCTGCTAAAGCCCTGAGATCAAGTCCACATCTAGGAAGAAATGACGAGCTCCTTTATTACAGACGGCTCGTTTGTAGCTTTAACTGACGGACGCGCAAACACACAGACATCAGCAGTAAAACATATTCACGTCTATTACAGATTAAAATGCTCATCAAAGTGTGTAACATGTCAGAATAAATTCACATCACTGGGTCTGTAATCCGTATTTCTACTGATGTTGTATTTTTTCACTGTTCACTATTTATATGTAGCCTAATATTATTTATTTGTATTAATAGTTCATTAAATACTCGTAGTCATCACACAGCAGCAAAATCCATAAATGCGTTTATAATTTTTTACATGCACGTGACATGCGGACTGAAATCTTTATTATTCTAATTAAAGCATCCTTATAGTTAAATATATGAGCTTGTATGAGTCCCATAGCACTCTATAATCATGCAGGAGTCAGATATTCATTTACATTTATGAATCATATTCAAGACAAGTTGCCCACAGTAACTTAACTTGAATTATTTTCACTTTACTCTTATAATGCTAACAAGGATTGAAAGTGTTATGTCAGCATGTGATGGTGGATTAATATTGAGCAAAACACCTGAGTGGGCCCTCCACTAATACCTAATATTGTGGACTTTTTGTCTTTTAAAGAAGCCCTGTTTTATGATTTCTATTATTTATAGTTTCTATCGGCCTCCTGGTGCATATTTCTAAATAAAGTTGTGTGAAATCAAAGTGACCTGGAGCCAGATTAGTCCTGGAGTCCTGGTTGGTTCCTGGTTGTGAGGGCGACTGATGAAGCTACCATGTATTGTGGACTGTGTGCTCTGTACTTGATGGAACTTCACTTAGGTAGCAGGTTCATAATCCTGCAGAGAGGACGGGGAGAGGGGGTCATGAGTCGGAGTCCAGCAGTAAACTTCTGCTCTCATCAGGTTAATGTGACTTCCTGAGCTTCATACAGATGTTATGACAGAGAACATCTGTAAACTGGATATCTTAGAGAAATAGAGCAAAATTATCAAGTTGCAGAATGATGGCTGAAAGAGCTGAGCGAGGTCCATGTAATTACCTGAAATGATCAGTTGTCTGAGAGAAATTTGTTGTCTTGAAACATTTGTTTGTGTGATGAAAAACCTACAAATGTCAAACAAGAGTTTTTCTGGATCAAATTCAGCATCTGTGGAAAAATAATCACAAGTTGTAAAGAGTTGTTTTGATCAGAACAAACTAAATTCATCATCTTGTGTCATTGTGTAACAAATGAATAAACTTTGATAAGTGACATTAAAATAAAAATACATCAACATTTTTCTTTGTTTTTTTTGAGTAAAGTTTTAATTTCTCTTTATTCTCCCTCCACACATTTCCTCCAGTGGTCAGAGTGAGTAACTGCAGCACTCTCCAATCAACACTGTTGAAATTAATACACGCAAAAGTATACCAGCATTTCCTGTGAATCCTTTCAGAATAATGCTCCCCACTTCCTGTCTGTGTTCAGTTTGTAGCTGCAGATTGCCACACGGTCCTAAAAACACCAGATAAGAAGAGACAGAATGTCGATTTTTAAGTTTTTCAAAGTCCAGATGTTAAGCTGCTTTCATTCCAAAAGACAAAGACAGATGTTTGAATAAGAAAATAATTCTAAACTACTGAGCAGAGCTGACATGATGTAACATTTAAAATATCCACCCATCAGGACAAAATCATCTTTCATATTGATATTTGGATGAGGTCCTGTAATCTGTCACTTTAACTGACAGGATCTATGTTTGTTACATCAGAGGGCTCCAAATCCTCCTCCATGACGAGCAGAAGTCCTCCCTTAAAAGAGGTCTCAGCTCCATTATTCAGTCAATCTGCTCCAAAACAATCAGTAGGATATTCAACAGTGGAGCCCAGTGAGGGGGTAGCAGGTGTCCAGCACCCTCCTATACAAACCTCACGCCCCCACTGCTCTTTACCCTTTTAATACTCAGATTCAAGGAGTCCTGGACAGGTGGGTTTGTAGTAAGAGGACTCGTCTCCCTTTTTCATTCAGCCATCTTGTTTTCCGATCTTCTGCAAGTTTTTGTCACCCTGTGGTGTCATGTTTTCTTTCAAACCATCTACTCTTCTACTATGGTCGACGTCAAGCTTTGACCCACCTGAACCACATCCATGCTTCGATCAGAAACCCACGAGTCATGCTTTTTCTGCCTGGGTCGCTGTCACCTGGAGGAGGCCGACTCCTGCACAGGTTGTCTCTCACTGCCCAGGATGGAGTAAAGGTGGCGGCTGCACTTCGGCAAGCCTTGCAACCCTGCCTGAGTCCCTGACTCTGAAGCAGAAGGCAGGATAGCTCCACTAAAGTCCTGGGTGGACATGTGTGAGGAGGATCATCGTTGGGTCTACAATGTCAAGGAACCGAAGGGCCTCTTCAAGGACTAGAAACCTCAGGCAGCCCACTGCCCTGAAAGCAGCAAGTGTTTCAGCAAGTGAGAGGATGGGTATCCACTTTCCACATCAACTGTCCCCTTCCTCCTGAGGCCAAGACAAGGGCTTCACCACAGGCTCATGGAAATTCTCACCAGTATGTGGTGTGTCCCAAAATGGCGGCATTTTTCTCCTTTGCTATTCTCTGGTCTACTCAGTTGAATGCCAAACCTCCAGCAGCAGCGTAGGCGGCCTACTTTACCGTTAGGGCTTGGAATGGGACAGGGTTCTGTTTTGAATGATCATTGTTATGCCGGCGCAGCTCGTGGACAAGTTCACCCAGAAGAGGACTAAGCTGAGGTGGAGATTGTGGAAATCCAAACCAGATGGCCCAGGCGCTCGCCATCAACAGCAACTGGACCATGTGTTCTGCTCCCATGTGGCAACAATTCCTCTTGCTGGGCCTCTGTTCCCTGACAGACTGTGATCAGCGCCCCTTTCTCTACATGAGTACCTGTTTTAACCGGCAACAGCGTCCTCGGCATCCTCATCATTGGCAGTCCAGGAGAGAGATCTACCAAGAGACCCGCCTTCAGAGCGGGTTGTTTTCTTCGCCTACACTTCCCCCCCACCGGAAGAAGGGTGAAAAGCCACAGACTTTCACCACGGTCCTGGGGGTCTTTTGCCCTTCTTTCTCCAGCTGAAAACAGCATCAGCAGCCTAATAGGTCTGCCAATAAAGGATGTAAATGTAATTTCGCCTCCAACAGCTATATTCCCTTGCACTACAACCAGTTACACACAGGTTGTTTCAGATGTCAGTGCTAGACCAGAGAGGGAGGAGAGCTGCCCAAGACCCTGACTGAGATGTACATCCACTTCCTGGTGGTTCAGTCCAAACTGAAGAAGGTCAAGTATGATGGAGGAGCTGAGACGGATCCACACTGGAGTCCAGAGAGCAGGAAGATGACCGAGTCTCTGGGAAAACTGGCTTTTGATCAGCTGCAGAAAGGAAACCTGATCTTCTATGAATCCGACCTGACAGAGTGTGGCATCGATATCAGAGCAGCCTCAGTGTACTCAGGAGTGTTCACACAGATCTTTAGAGAGGAGAGAGGACTGTACCAGGACAAGGTGTTCTGCTTCATCCATCTGAGTGTTCAAGAGTTTCTGGCTGCTCTTCATGTCCATCTGACCTTCATCAACTCTGGTGTCAATCTGCTGTCAGAAGAACGAATAACCTCCTGGTTGTCTAAAGTCTTTAGATACAAACCTAAACCAAAACATCTCTACCAGAGTGCTGTGGACAAGGCCTTACAGAGTCCAAATGGACACCTGGACTTGTTCCTCTACGCTTCCTCCTGGGTCTTTCACTGCAGACCAACCAGACTCTCCTACGAGGTCTGCTGACACAGACAGGAAGTAGCTCACAGACCAATCAGGAAACAGTCCAGTACATCAAGAAAAAGATCGACAAGGATCTGTCTGCAGAGAAAAGCATTAATCTGTTCCACTGTCTGAATGAACTGAATGATGGTTCTCTAGTGGAGGAGATCCAACAGTCCCTGAGTTCAGGACGTCTCTCCACAGATAAACTGTCTCCTGCTCAGTGGTCAGCTTTGGTCTTCCTCTTACTGTCATCAGAAAAAGATCTGGACGTGTTTGACCTGAATAAATACTCTGCTTCAGAGGAGGCTCTACTGAGGCTGCTGCCAGTGGTCAAAGCATCAAACAAAGCTCTGTAAGTACAGAGAGAGTTGGATTCATATATCAGAACTTAAATACGCTGCTATCTTTCTACTTATTGTTTATTTTTTGCTCATAATTGTCTCTTCAGACTGAGTGTCTGTACCCTCTCAGAGAGAAGCTGTGAAGCTATATCCTCAGTCCTCAGCTCCCAGTCCTCTAGTCTGAGAGAGCTGGACTTGAGTAACAACGTGCTGCAGGATTCAGGAGTGAAGCTGCTGTCTGCTGGACTGGAGAGTCCACGCTGTGAACTGGAAACTCTCAGGTCAGATCAAGTTAGTTTGTATTCAATGATCTAATGTGTCTCTAAACTATCAGCTCCATGCAGTGTAAACAGCCTCTCTCTTTCTGAATCTTCGAATTTGTTCATCAGGATTTTAACCAGAACTATGGAACCAGAGGAACTAATCTCAGAGACCAACCTAGAATCCAAAAGCCCTTTTTGTGAATTTCTGTTTGTTTTTCCATTGCATCTTAAGAACCTTATAGAACAGAAAAATTTGATCCACAGCGGATAAAAAAATGAGTTTGAAACAATATAATTCACATTCACAATAAAACATCAAAGGGTCATCCTGTTGTTCCTCTTATTTATGCCTTATGATGTCATGTTTGATATAATTAATGAAAGAAGAGGAGAAATGCAGAGGTGGAAAGAGACTGAAAACTTGAATGTCTTTCTCTACAATGATGATCTGCTGAGTTTGATGGTTGTTTATTTCTGTTTTAGAACGTAACCGACATGAAATCAGAATATGAAGTTTAATTTCTCTTTTTCACTCACTTTGTCCTCTCAGGTCAGATCAAGTTAGTTTGTCTTCAATGATTCAAATGTGTCTCTAAACTATCAGCTCCATGCAGTGTAAACAGCCTCTCTCTTTCTGAATCTTTGAATTTGTTAATCAGCATTTCAGATTTCAGGAACCTCTTTCTCACCAGGAAATTAACCAGAACTATGGAACCAGAGGAACTAATCTCAGAGTGTTCTTCCTCAAAGCACAGGCAGACTTATAGAATAACATTTTACCAAAGTTAAATACAGACAAACAAAACAAAAATACCTTGGTTGTCTTCTGCTGTCCTTAAAACCAACTTAAAGTCCATTACAACCACAGAAATCTTTCACCAGAGTATAGTCTGTCCTTGATGCTTCCTTGCCGATGTTGAGAGTCATACTCACACGATAGCAAAAAATATCAATTAGTCAGACAAATCATGTAGATTAACTTTTTTCACTCACTTTTTCCTCCCTCTCTCTCCCTCATATACTCTCTAGCTCTCTGTCTCTCTCTCTCTCTCTCTCTCTCTGTCTCTTTCCTTCTTTAAAATTAGTCACGAAGACGACAGAAAAGCCTGGATTTATTTTTAACACTAATAAACTATATAAAAAGAACTATCACCTATCACCCCTATCACCACCCCTCATCCTGATATTAATACTGCAGTACTTCCTCTATACAGTGAGCTCACTGAACTGAATGTTCATCTTGTTTAGAGCAGGAGGGGGCGGCTGTGGCGTAGTGGAGAGCAAGGTAGTTCTCCAATCAGAGGGTCGGTGGTTCGATACCCGGCTTCAGCAGTCGATGTGTCCTTGGGCAAGACACTTAACCCCAAGTTGCTCCTGAAGGCTTGCCATCGGTGTGGACTGGATGTTGCATGAATGTTAGTTAGAGTCTGATGGTGGCACCTTGCATGGTAGCCTGTCATCAGTGTGTGAATGGGTGAATGATATGTAATATACTACTGATTGTAAGTCGCTTTGGATAAAAGCGTCTGCTAAATGACTGTAATGTAATGTAATGTCACTTCACAAACTACTAACACTATTTAGTTTCAATATACTTATATAAACATATATAATATTGTTGTTTTTCTCACTCTGTTATTACAACTTCAAATATTAGAGAGTTACCAGCAATGTTGTCTGTTTTTTGATGGACATTAGTGGGTGTTTGGTTGTGACTAGAAACCGATCAGTACCAATGTTAATGTAACCCCACAGTAGCCGACAATATCTCAGTACTGCAGAAACCTTCCAGCTCTCACAGTTCCCTCAGATCATGTGACATGTTTGGTGTGTTTGCAGGCTCTCCGGCTGTCTGATCACAGAGGAAGGCTTCTCTTCTCTGGCCTCAGCTCTGAGCTCCAACCCCTCCATCTGAAAGAGCTGGACCTGAGCTACAATCATCCAGGAGACTCAGGAATGAAGCTGCTGTCTACTGGACTGGATGATCCACACTGGAGACTGGAAACTCTCAGGTACGAAGAGGCCTGCTGCAGCCACAGACAATCAGTCTGATAGAGGAGGTAGAGCTGGTTAATATGACCCTCACACACCAAGCTGACCTCCAACTACCAGAGACTCATCAAGCTGTTTATGTCCCACATCAGACGATCAATACAGACAGAAGTAGTCAGGGAACAGTAGCCAGGATGAGCCAGAACATGGAGGGAAGGTGATGAAACTGTTGTTTTTCTAGAGCGTTGTCTTGTTTCATCATTAGAAAATAGGACAGTGGTGTATCCTGATACGTTGACGGCCATCATGGTAGGTTGACATGCCTCAACGTCGTCAGGCTGCAGGTTTGTGGGCTCATATCAAACAATAGTTGGATGTTTTGATGCTCGTCATCTGCAACCAGTGTGTGTTGCCCTTCAGTCCAGACATTATTGTGAAAAGACAAACACACAAAGAATCAACCTGTTTAAACCGTCTTCATAAATCATCACAATAGGAACGTTTTGCTGTTTTAAAGGAGTTCAGCTTCTCCTGGTTTTGGTTTGTTTTGCACTGAGAGCGAGTTCCCTGGCTGATACTAGTCGACTTGTTGAAACTACAGGTGACAGTCGACCACAGACGCTCAGTGGAGAACCAACAGCTGATTGTGGACATGGTGTGTCAGAGCCCAAAGAGTTTATTTAGGACTGGACCAAAGTTATAGGGGGACACAGGCAGTGCTCTGTGGCTGCAGACGGACTTGAACAGTAATATTCTAAACCTCCAGATTACAGATAATATAAACAAGTGTTGACTGTTGCTAGGAGACGGGATGTGAACAGCAGTGTCAAAGTCAGACAGTTTGTACATCCAACCATCAACCCTAACTTCCTCCATCAGAGGTTTTGTGGCGCTGTAGTGATTTCAGGCTACTTTCTCCTTTACTTCTGAGAGACAACAGTCATTATAACACAAACACAAGAGGTCACTTGTCAGGACCAAAACATCCAACAATCAATACTTCCATATTGACAACCGATCAGCAGACTCTGTAATTTTGAAGAGTCGTGTGGTGGTGATGAATCCCCAGGTAATTGTCTCCATCTCTGCAGCTCTACAGAGCTTTTTAGCCTCTTTTCAGCCTCTGCTCAGCAGCAAACAGCCAACAGACTCAGTTAGAGAATAGCCGTTGAACATAGTGGGGCATTTAGCAGCTAAAGAGACAGATATTTCCCTCAGGAGGTGGTGGAGACCAAAAACAGAGCTAAATGAGAGAGAATATTGGACTTCCATTCATCCGGTGACACAAACACAAAGACTCCGGATGAATCATCATGTTGATCTGTAACTGGTTTACTTCACATTTAGGGGACAATAAACAAAATACAAATAACACAAATTAGACCTGTTTAAAATAAGACATAGCACTTTCAGAATAAATGAATCAAATTAACATTTAGCAAAATGATAGTCATTCAGTTACTTGGAAAAATATGCAGAACTGAATTAGCTTATAACAAAATATAACAACATACAACTTAAATCTATCCAACTTCCTATGGCAAAATTCATATTTCTTGACCCTTTTTTACTACAGCAGATAAATACTTCTAATCTAAACCACACATGGACCCACGCACTCTGACACACACAAAAATTTGAAAAGTTGAAGGCCTGTGCGTCGCTCAGGTGCCTTGCTGCCTTCAGCGTCCTCAGCAGAGCAAAGACACAGAAAGTCCAACAGAGGAAAAACCAGGAGACAGCGGAGGGGACGGCAGGTCACTCATCAGAAACGGCGCACCAACAGTCCTTCCGGTCGGAAATGGCGTCCTCTGTTCCAGCAACCGACAAACTTTAGCTATATACAGACACACTTGCAACAACATTCGGCAAAATCAACTGAGATTTAATCAATAAATGAGCGTTAGTGTCCATAGCTTCAGTTTTTCTTCTGTTTACTTGAACATTTATCAAGCTATCTACATCATGTTTCTCTGCGTTCCTCCCGTTCTGTCCTTCTCACTCTCTCCTTACGCTAATTCTTCCTTTCTCTTTAACCCCGCCACCTCCTTTAGCTACGTCCAATTACCACAGGTGGGGCTGATGATGCCTTGCGTAACCAATCAAACACCATAGCTCAAACTAAAGGCACAATCAGTTTATTTTTCTTTTAACTTTAACTTAGTTAAACCCACTGTTTGCTTTCAATACTGTTTAGAACTGTTTATTTCAACTCTTATTCACTTATTTAAATTTTTATTAAACTAAATTACTTTCAGTTTAATGCCTTACTGAGTCATTTCATCCCACTTTATAATACACTATTAGGAACTTCTTTTAATCCCTAACTTTTACATCAGGGCTACATGAATAAGTGAACATAATGTCATCATCGGCCAATCAGAAGAAGCTCCACTGAAGTAAAAGAATATCATCTGATTAATAATAAGTGCTCCATGTGAACATGAATACCAAAGCTCTGTGTATGAGAGTGATGTAATGTCCATGTTTCCATGCTGCTCTGACCCCCCTCCTCCTTTCAGGGTGGAGCCTGCTGGAGTCCGATGGTTCAGACCAGGTCTGAGGAAGTGTAAGTGTGGTTTCATTTGACTCATGAAAACAAAGCAGCACACATTCAACCATCTACAAGCTGTGACATCACTCATTCAAATCTCTGATGTCATCATCACAGTGTCAATAGATGAACAGATGATAGATTAATAACAGCAGCTGTATTGTGTCTTGTTCTCTCCATCAGATTCCTGTGAACTCGCACTCGACACAAACACAGTACACAGAAACTTCAAAATGTCTGACAACAACAGGAAGGTGACATATGTGAGGGAGGATCAGTCATATCCTGATCATCCAGACAGATTTGACCACTGGGAGCAGCTGCTGTGTAGAACTGGTCTGACTGGTCGCTGTTACTGGGAGGTCGAGTGGAAAGGAGGAGTTTATATATCAGTGAGTTACAGAGGAATCAGAAGGAGAGGAGACAGTGATGACTGTTTGTTTGGATGGAATGATCAGTCCTGGAGTCTGTTCTGCTCTCATAGTGGTTACTTTGTCTATCACAATAAGACATTAACATCCTCCTCCTACTCCGCCTCCTCCTCCTCCTCCTCCTCATCCTCCTCCTCCTCCTCCTCCTCTGGTAGAGTAGCAGTGTATGTGGACTGTCCTGCTGGCTCTCTGTCCTTCTACAGAGTCTCCTCTGACACACTGATCCACCTCCACACCTTCAACACCACATTCACTGAACCTCTTTATCCTGGGTTTGGGTCCAGGTTCAAGTCCTGGTCTGGTTCCTCAGTGTCTCTGTGTTCTCTGTAGGAGGGAGAGTCTGCTCCTGGTAGAGAAACTTTCTCTGTGCTAACCAGATAGTTCAGTCTGTACAGGATCACACACAGCTGATGTTAGTTAGTACCAACCTGATCTCTCAGTGGTTGTAAATGCAGTCTGACCAGGTGAGGGGTACCTGAGCTGGTCTGGACTCTGGGGGTTGAGAGCTCTCTGGAACTTGTGGGGTTGCAGAATAATGGCTGAAAGAGCTGAGCGAGGTCCATGTAATTACCTGAAATGATCAGTTGTCTGAGAGAAGGTGTGAAACATGTTTTACTTTGTGTATAAAACTGAACTTTGTTGTCTTGAAACATTTGTTTGTGTGATGAAAAACTTACAAATGTCAATGGATCAAATTCAGCATATGTGGAAAAATAATCACAAGTTGTAAAGAGTTGTTTTGATTAGAACAAACTAAATTCATCATCTTGTGTCATTGTGTAACAAATTAATAAACTTTGATAAGTGATGTTGAAATAAAAAGAAATCAAAGTTTTAGGATGATTCTAGATAATAAACCACATAAACATGTCAAAGCAAAAATGTGAAAATCCATCACAACACTGTATAAAATGATTGATTTAATAAATAAAGCTTCATTATTCACGATGTATTGTTTACATTTACTTCCATTCATCACTGACGGTGAAGAGAGACAAAGGAAGTTTGAACCAAACTACTGATCAAGAACCAACTCAGCTGTTTATTCAATGAAAGGCTGATAAATTCAGAGAGTTGGTGGATTTTCAAACATTACATTACATTACAGTCATTTAGCAGACGCTTTTATCCAAAGCGACTTACAGTCAGTAGTATATTACATATCATTCACCCATTCACACACTGATGACAGGCTACCATGCAAGGTGCCACCATCAGACTCTAACTAACATTCATTCAACATCCAGTCCACACCGATGGCAAGCCTTCAGGAGCAACTTGGGGTTAAGTGTCTTGCCCAAGGACACATCGACTGGAAGCCGGGTATCGAACCACCGACCCTCTGATTGGAGAACTACCTTGCTCTCCACTACGCCACAGCCGCCCCAAATTACAAATTATAAATCAGGTATTAAATGAGAAACTAATGAGGAGCTGAAAGAGTCCAAATGATTTGGGAGGAATCTGCAGGTTTAAGGACTGATGTAAAAAATCACTTGTGTTAAAGAGGTGAACTTGTGGAGCAGCTGTAGTGAGTAAATCAATCATTCAATAAAGAATCATTTAATGAACAAATATAAAAGAGATCAGACCGACATGTTGGCGTTAGTATAGTAGAGATAGTAACCTATCTCTACTATACTAGATAGTGTATCACATTAGTCTGACGTCAAACCCCTAAAAGACTCAATATTCTGCAGCTTTTCACTCAAAACAAATCTTGTTTTCTGCTAAACAGTTTTTTTCTTCCTTGTTTTTGTAAAAAGTTTTAATTTCACTTCATTCCAAAGTTTTGGTCAGAGTGAGTAACTGTGAGTAACTGCAGCACTCTCTCATGAGATCCGTCAGAGAGGAGGGGCTTACATTCGTGCAGACACCAACAACGTTTCATCAACCAGATGAAATCACCACTATTACTGCTTTCTTTGTGTTGTGGAAGTCCCAGATACGTCAGAAAACCAACGCTGTCGTGTCTGTGTTCATAACATCATCAGGAGGCGAACGGAGCTGCTTTCACTAAATGTATCAAGTCACATGTCGACTAAATGAATCTGGTTTACTGCAGTGCAGAATCAAAAATACACATTAGCTGTGATTTATTAAACGGAATCAAATGATGCTGAAACAACTACACCATGATGTAGTTTCTGAATGGAGTTTGGATTGATCAGTGCTAGGCTATGTCAATAGTCAAAGTACTATTCCACATTCAGAGTGAACAGTGATGGATTTAATCCGAGCTCTGATTATAACAACCAGCTGTTATCACAACACATACGCACAAAGATCACAGAAAACTGCTCTTTAAAAACATAACTGAGTTTTTTATCTCTACCAATACGGATCAAAAATCAATACAATTATAAATCAACAAACATGTATACAAACTCCACACAGACAGACAGGTGGAGGTGTCTCTGTGAGGCTGCAGTGCTAATCACTCAGCCACTGTGCAGCACCCATCAGCTCCCGGTAGATCTGGAAGTCTGTGAAGTCCACCAGGGCCTGGAGAAAACCACAGAGAACATGTCTGGTATGAATATATCATACAGCACCAAACCTCTATTAAAAATATTTACATTCAGAAGAGAATCAGAGCTTCAAACAGTTCTTGCTGTTATTACTGTGGCCATAAAGCACACAATTACGTCACTGCTGCAATTACTGTCACACTTTGCATTTAAGCAGCAAAATGTAAAACCTCCTTGTTGTCATAAATTCAACAGGACATAAAAAATATTTTTTACTCCAGGAGAATTTTTTTCTGTATTTGTCAGTGATAATAAAAAATGTCCCGACATATCTGATGGAGCTGGATTATACTAATATTTACATTTTAACACCTGGAATCTGTGTGACAGCTAAACTGTCCTATGAATAAAGCATTGAAAGTCACATATATCAATTTGGAGAAGCAGATATCGATCCCGCTGCTTTATGATGAGACATTTTTCTCCAACCGTTTTTATTTTACATCCCACCACAGAAGTTTGTCCATTAACTTTTAATGCAAAAGGCATTTTGTTTAGCTTTAACTTTCCATAAATTATAAATCACCTTTAATATATGTTTACTTTTGGCCCTTTCACGTCTACAGTTCCATATCTGACAGATTCAAATTCTCATCAAAATTAAACATGTAATGCTATTCGGTGTGTAACATTTCAGATTAGTGAGTTATTACCAATAAATTCACATCACTAGCCCTCAATGTAATCCCTGTTTCTACTGATGTTGTTTGTTCTCTGCGGCTGTTTATATGTAGCCTAATATATTTTCTTTTAAATATTAGTTAACTTGTTGTCACACAGCAGCAGAGGAGGACGGTGCTGTGCCACGTCCATGCGTAAAGTGAACACCTTCCTCAATTTGGAGGCAACTTCATCAGTGAGGATCTGAGGAACAAACTGCTTTCTGAACACTTTCTTCCAAAGTACCCTTCAAAATAAAACTTTAATAACTTTAAGGCAGATTCTGCTCTCTGTACTGGACTTAAATAAAGGCTGACGCTCAGCAACACTGTCATCAACAACTGTTTGTAGAATGTAAAGTCCTTTATTTTAGTGATTAAACATCAGTCATAATATTGTAACATGTATGTGGAATGCATTTGTCACACACACATGAACTAATTTGATCACTGTTTATAACCCCTCGGAGGCAATAGGAATTTGTATTGCAGTTCCCTCTTACCGCCAGTAGAGGTCAATGCACACCAAGGATTACCCAATCTCTTAATCTAGATTTGTTGTATAGATCCAAAGCGATTATTGTACTGTTGTGTGTGTGTGTGTGTGTGTGTGTGTGTGTGTGTGTGTGTGTGTGTGTGTGTGTGTGTGTGTGTGTGTGTGTGTGTGTGTGTGTGTGCGTGAATGAGGAATTGAGGGGAAAATCATAATCATACAAGCTTCTGTACTGTAAATTTATGTTGACTTTATATCACATCATTATATCACTATCTACTGCGGTGCTGATTTCGAATTTATACAAAATACAAAAATGTATCCAAAATGCATTATCAAACATATCTATGTCACAGATGAACGTACAGTAATTCACACGCCCACCTGCCTTTAAATGGTCAATGGGGGGTCATTTCCGTAAATGGACCCGGGAGTTGGCGTCCCTTTAAACGGCGCACAGCTGTAGAGGGCTGCGTGACCACGTGACTGTCCGCCTCTGTACCCGCTTCCGGACGCACGCCATTGGCCGCCACCGCGTTGTGGGCGGGGCCACGACGCTGTGACTCACCTCTGAGTCACCGCACGACACGTCTGTCACACACCGCCTGCTGCCGCGTTCACTTCCGGTGTTAATAAACGGATAATGTAGAACGCGTGTCAAAATAAGTCATAAGGAAATAAATCACAGAATAATCAAAAGAATATCTTATATTATAACTTATATATGCGTGTCTACATATAACCCTATACGTGTAGTTAGTTTAGCATGCATTTTTTTTTTTGGAATAGTCAAAATTCATTGTGAAAGTCAAATTGCTTGAACCATTCATTTTAAGATAGGCTTATATCGTAACATGTTAGCCCCATGGCTTATTGACATGGTCTAAATGACTCGGAGAGCTGAAGTAAACAGAAGTTTTAAATGGTATTCAGCGTCTACTCTCCAATGTATGTTACTCCAATGTTTACGAGGTAGTGACCACGTACGGAGGCAGTAGCGTGTTCGCATTTACGATCTGCCTCTTGGTACTTAAATGCAGCACCAGACGGGCTGCTCTTACATGACTTCGCATTGGCCGCGATATCTGTGACATTGGAGGCGCTGGACGGAGCCTCTGCGTGCTTTTGTTCAGGTTCAAATATAAAATAGACACCTCAACAGCAGTGTTAGTGTGCTTTCCCGCCGTCACGAAACATCTCGCCCCGACAATTTCTTTCCCATCTATTTTTCTACTTTAGCACCGTGCTGGACGTATCTGCCATAGAGGGTGAGTGTCTCCAAACTGCATCTTGAACTCTTGTGTTGTTGTCCGGTGCTCCTGCTTGTGCTCGGAAGTTGTACCTCTCTATGGAATTGTACATGCCTCCTTACTACTTATTTACCAGAAACATTTTTAGTAAAGTAGTTCTTAGTATGGGGAAGCCAAACATAGGTAGTAATGAACGGGACAGGTCCTCTTGTCTGTCGGTATTAATCCCCGCTGTGCATCGCTGTTTCACGCACAGTGTACCGCCAAAGTGCGCTGGGAAAAAAGTAGTTTATTGGATCTTGCTTATTGTTTAAAGCAAGTGCGCGACAGAACAATGCTTCAGGTACATGCATGATATTAAATGAAATCTGCTCTTCAAATCGGCATCCACTTAACATGCCGAATATGACTCATTATCATAAGATCTCACATTCTGGAAACTGTGCCCCCTTTTTTTTACCGACATTCTTCTGCTAATGAAAGATACAGTGGGAGCTGCCGTTACGGACCGGGTGTTTCAATTCTAAAAGTTGAAACTATATGAAAATGGGTTATGTTCGGCACATGACTTGTATGCCAGTTTTGAGGTTTTCACAAGAGTGAAAATATAATCAGTGTTTTGGATAAACTGGCCAATGTGGACTATCTTCACTGCGAGGAAAGCAGCGCGCATTTGCCGCTTGTTGTGCTGCTGCTGCCTGCATTATATAACCAAGTTGTCATTAAGCTCTCTCTCTCTCTCTCTCTCTCTCTCACACACACACACACACACACACACACACACACGCACACACACACACACACAACCACCACTGGCTGATATGCTGCTGATCCAGTGCAGTACAGCATTCCCTACTTTGGCCTGATCAACAGTGAGTGTAAGAAGGCTATGGTTTTGTGTGTGTGTGTGTGTGTGTGTGTGTGTGTGTGTGTGTGTGTGTGTGTGTGTGTGTGTGTGTGTCAAGTTGACTGTAAGGAAAAAAATAATGTAGGATGAGTGTATTTAAAATGATTATGATTATTATTAGGCTATACTGGGGCGGCTGTGGCGTAGTGGAGAGCAAGGTAGTTCTCCAATCAGAGGGTCGGTGGTTCGATACCCGGCTTCGGCAGTTGATGTGTCCTTGGGCAAGACACTTAACCCCAAGTTGCTCCTGAAGGCTTGCCATCGGTGTGGACTGGATGTTGCATGAATGTTAGTTAGAGTCTGATGGTGGCACCTTGCATGGTAGCCTGTCATCAGTGTGTGAATGGGTGAATGATATGTAATATACTACTGACTGTAAGTCGCTTTGGATAAAAGCGTCTGCTAAATGACTGTAATGTAATGTAATGTAATATTATTCTTTGTAGTTTTGTCCTGGAAGCTCAGGCACTCATTTTTAAACGTGCACCCAAACATTACATACATACGTATGTTGTAATGCTGTTGCAAAGTTTCTATTGTGGTTTAATAGTGTTGTCTGACTTTAGAACAAGGCCCATACATCTATATTCTTATTTTATCATATTTGTTTTTGCTGGTTTCATCTCATTAAGCCTATAATGTCGCCATAGAGATTCAATCTGTGTAAGTTTTTCCTGCCAAGTGGTGGAAATGACAATTAGCCCAGTAGTGTCTTCTACTACAGTACAATATTTTTTGTTGAAATTGAAATACAAAGTTGTGGAGCAGAATGTTGTACTTTCTTCTTACCTACGGCCTTCATGGGATGAAATCTAGCTCCACCTCAACCAGATACGAAAGAAAATTGTATCATTAGTGCATCATTATTGACAGTATTCATAACCACATACAATATTAACCTATCACTAACTGTAGCCATTTTCCAGAAAAAAATAATACCTTTACTTTTGAAACTTTAGGTAAATAATTGTTTAATGTTTTTACTTGTAGCAGAGTATTTTTACAAAATGTTATTAGTACTATTACTCAAGTACCTCTGAATACTTACCATTGTACTCATAATGACTTTAAGGAGTACTATATGGTCACTCTTTCTACTCTTATTGTAGGTCTGTACCTTTTTACAGATACTTCCATAGCATCCATATAAAGTGTTTACTTTCTGAATGGGTACTGTATCAGTCAGTCAGCCTGTCTGGCCTGTATTGGACTGGCCTGGATGAATCGGCTGCCATCAAATGGCCATGGGGCTGCAAGAATTTTGTGCCCGGGATTACCCGAAAGCAACCAGGCCTCTAATTTAGCCGCTAATCCAGATTAAGGTGCCGTGGTTTCGTCTGAGTTCCCAGCCTGGGACTCAGACTCTGTGGCCCGTCCGGCAGATAGAATCGGCAGACAGAATCGGCAGCCGTCCAGCGTTCACAGTCTCATGTCTGGACACAGAGGGGTGATGCATTCAGGACCCAGACCTAAGGCCTGGTCCCTACAGTACATCTGAAATCTTTTTAAACTCACTTTATGAACAGAGTAAACCTGTTGACTCTCCACATTTTATAAACTCCCAGTAGAAACCAGTTCCCCTACTGTCTGTTGAGGGAAGTCTGATTTCTAGATAGTTTTTCGGCTATTGAACGGGATGCTGAACTCTGAACACTTTCAAGCGTCTCTGAATGGCCTCCACCAATACATGCTGCATTCTGAACAGCCAAATCATCTCCTGTGGGGGAAATTGTTGAGTTTACCTACTTAAGAAAAACAGATCAGTGTTTGAAAACCGCTAACTGCTGGTTAGCGCTTCTGTTTTTTTCTCATCTTCTCCTTATAATGCATTTGGCATCCAGCGTGGAGAATCTGACAGAGAGACTGAAAGAGAGACAGAGAGAGGGAGAGAGATCTGTGTGAACTATAAATAGATAGTGGGAGAGCGGTTGTGGCGATAGCAGCATCATCACCACCACCACACAATAATCCTTCTCCACTGCACTAGCCCCGACAGTGAACAGGTATAAGCAGGGTTATCTGGTGAACCCGAGCCCCCTGACACTCCGCTCAGGTTCTCTGTGTGTAGATTCTGTATTAAGCTTGTTAATGTGGACCCTCTGGGTAAAGGAGCAGCCTCACTCCGGCCTGAACAGTCTAAATTCAGAATAATCCTTTTAAATGTGTCATGTATGGGGGAGGGGAGGCTTACCAGTCCATCAGACAGCAGGCGGAGGTGAAGATCATGTTCCTGCAATGTCTTGGGCTTTAACTGCCATTTGCTGAATGTCATGCCGGACCCTTGCTGTGGCTCCCATCAGCTATCACTCTGCATTAAAAATATTCACTACTATCAGTTCCAGTCCCCATACATATAGCTCTTGACTTGAAAAAAGTGTTTCAAATAACCTCTAATTGCAGTATTACCATAGATGTTATGAAGTCTAGAGTTCGGCAATTTTGCTATCACCATCTTGGATTACGCCATCACCATGTTGTTTTTTCGCAACCGTTGAACGGACGCTACCATATTTGGAATGCAGAGGACTGCTGGACAGTAGAGAGAACGCAAGTTTTAAGACACTTCTGCATCGGTTTCGCTCGGCAGAACCAGAGGTTGCCACCAGAGTATCACGTATGAAAAGGGGTCAATGAAGATGCTCTTGGATGGTTTGCTGTTGTGGAATTGACCATTCGCTAACCTGACTGTTGCTACGCCTGTCGAGCTTACGGTTCTCTTACAGCACATTAAGCTCTATAGAGCTTAATGTACGTCTTCATCCCGTCCAAAAACAACAGGATGTTAATCGATCAGCATGAACATAACAGACAAATCGACCGAATACACATTGTGTCAACTCTTTCATCAGAATGCAGCGTCTTCGTTCCTATATGTAATGTGTGTTTGACATTTTTTTGACTAATGAAGTCATAAGTCAGCAATGGGTGTGAGAGGTCGTCATGACAACAAAGTGTGCAATTCAGATTTCGTAGGATTCCCAGCAGCATTTGCACCTCAGTCAGCAGTGCTTATTTAATGGGAGACGAAGGTGCAAACATGTGTGTATGGGAATGTGTGTGTGTGTGCGTTGCAGCTCGATGCCTTTACTTTAAGCAAAGTGTTTACCATTAGCCCACCCCTTCAGGCACTGACCTCCTTTTCATTACCCACACTTTCCTTCTCTGTCTCTCTAGTGATGGTGTGTGTGTGTGTGTTTGTGTCACCTTATCCAACATTACTTAAAGATCAAATGTGAGGCATTATGAGCAAAAGTGGAGTGAAACAAAATACATTTTCACACACTAATGTTTAGATTTTTGATACTTTTTATCTGTGAATTTGCTCTGTAAATGTGTATCGTATATGTCAATTTTTTTTAATGAAAATGTATAGTTAGAATACTTTTAATTAGGCATTGAAGTTATTTCCGGATCTAGGAACAAACAATCGAACTCAAGGTCCACATATTGGCCTGGGGCGGTTCACAGCCGAGTGTGAAGCGGTCGGGATGAGAGTCAGTACCTCCAAGTCTGAGGCCATGGTTCTCTTCCGGAAAACGGTGGATTGCACCCTCTGGGTTGGGAGTGAGTCACTGCCCCAAGCGAGGGAGTTCAAGTATCTCGGGATCTTATTCACGAGTGAGGGTAAAATGGAGCGGGAGATGGACAGGCGGTTCGGTGCAGCGTCAGCAGTGATGCGGGCGTTGTACCGGACCGTTTTGGTGAAGAAGGAGCTGAGCCGAAAGGCAAAGCTCTCGATTTACCAGTCCATCTACGTTCCAACCCTCACCTATGGTCATGAGCTTTGGGTAGTGACCGAAAGAATGAGATCGCGAATACAAGCGGCCGAAATGAGCTTCCTTCGTAGGGTGGCTGGGCTCAGCCTTAGAGATAGGGTGAGGAGCTCAGACATCCGGAGGGAGCTCGGAGTAGAGCCGCTGCTCCTTCGCGTCGAAAGGGGTCAGCTGAGGTGGCTCGGGCATCTGATCAGGATGCCTCCTGGACGCCTCCCTTTAGAGGTTTTCCAGGCACGTCCAACTGGTAAGAGGCCCCGGGGTAGACCCAGAACACGCTGGAGAGATCATATATCTCGTCTGGCCTGGGAACGCCTCGGGGTTCCCCAGGAGGAGCTGGAAAGTGTTGCTGGGGAGAAGGACGTCTGGAGGACCCTCCTTAGCTTGCTGCCCCCGCGACCCGGCCCCGGATAAGCGGAAGGAGATGGATGGATGGATGAATTGTGGCACATGGTCTTCATCAGTGGATGGAGTTTACTCAGGCCATGTCCAAACTACTACGTTTTCATTTTAAAACGGTGTTTCAAAACATAAATGATTTCTATCTACATGAGCGTTTTAGCATCTTTTTCGAAAACCTTTGAAAACGCATATCACATGACCGTTCCAAGTACAGTGGGCATGCCCGTGCCGGTGTAAACTGGAAGCAGATTGGTTGCTTGGTAACAGAAAATAGTATTTTAATATTTTAATGCTCCCCATAATAATAAAAGGTAGTGCTCGAGCGGTTGCCTACTTTATCGTTTGCAAACTTATCCGTTTTGGCCTGTCTACACTAGGAGGTAAACCCCGGCGTTTTAAAACTTATCTGTCCTTGGGAGGGTTTTCAAACTCCTCCGTTTTCGGTGCCCTAAAACTCTGGCCTAGTGTGACGCTCAGTGTAAACGTAGCGAAATAAAAGCGTTTTAAAATGAAAACAAAGTAGTGTGGACAGGGCCTCAGTTTTGAATTTTTGTGTGTGTTGGTTTGAAAGTCAAAGTAACAAGGTTGAAAGCAGAAAAAAGCTAGTAAGAAGACCTTGAGTTGGTATCATTTTGTTATTTGTTTTTATTTTTAATTATAAAATAGCTGCAACAACATTGATAACAGCCCGAGCTTGTCAATTTTTGTTTTAATTGTTAAAATCATTATTAACATTGATACTATTATAGATAATGTATCTTGTTGGCAATATAAATATTGCCAACGGAATACATAAGACTGATGCTTAAAAATGTTCAATTCTGTTTTAGGAGGGAACCTTTTATCTCCAACGGGCCTCACAATATGATCATGATTAATTCCAACTTTATACATGTTGTTTCCTGCATTACTTACAGTATGTTTATGACATGCATCACAATGCACTTAGTATCTAATGACTGTGGAAGTATTGTGCTGCTCTGAGAGATCCTGAGGAGACAAGACTAAGTATAGATCTTAGGCACATATAGTGTACATGCAGAACACACATACACACTCACACACACACATATGAACAGGGGGGATCGGATGTCGGAAGGGCAGCGTTTGCAGAGAAGGCCTCTTAATGAGAGACAAAAGAAGTATTAATAATAGATAAGACTGCATTCAGATAAAGAGATAGATAACCCAGAAAAAAAATGTGGCCCTTAAGTTAAGATTTATATTTTGAGCTAATGTTTCCTTTATTTTATAATCTATAACACTCACTGCTGAAGTGAGTTTAGTTTAACTGTATTTAATTGTTCAGATTTGAACACAGTCTTTTTGGGATGTTTGTTGAGAAAATGACATCCTCTGAACAATTCATACATAAATTAAGCCACACACACACAGTTGTTGGGATGTCATCATGTTACCTCCCTCAGCACAGTGAATCATTGCTCCACTACCTGTATTATGGAAGTCCAAGTTACATCATGTCCTCTGTAGGAATACCACTCCTCCCACGCACTCTTCCTCCCCTCTGTCAATGTGACATGCTGTTCAAACATAATGTCAGTCTGTAATGACTCGCAGAGCATACGCAGTTCAACTTTATACATGAGAGTTGTCATGCTGAGTGAACACCAGTTTATTTTTCTGTTAGCTTCTGCTTCAAGTGTCCTGGGCAATATCCATCCATCCATCTTCCGTAACCGCTTATCCAGTTAAGGGTCGCGGGGGTGCTGGAGCCGATCCCAGCTGTCAATGGGCGAAGGCAGGGTACACCCTGGACAGGTCGCCAGCCTATCACAGGGCTGACATATACAGACAGACAACCATTCACACTCACATTCACACCTACGGGCAATTTAGAGTCATCAATTAACCTAAGCTGCATGTCTTTGGACTGTGGGAGGAAGCCGGAGAACCCGGAGAGAACCCACGCTGACACGGGGAGAACATGCAAACTCCACACAGAAGGTTGTCTGGCCCGGGAATTGAACCCGGGCCCCTCTTGCTGTGAGGCGACAGTGCTAACCACTACACCACCGTGCAGCCCGTCCTGGGCAATATATTAATTTTAAATACTAGGAGTCACAATTTGTCTCTTTTGTCATTGGTGAACTACTAGCCTATACGCATGTTTGCTACCACTGAATTTGATGAATTCACAGTTCATCAGACCACAAAAGAGACAATAATTAGCTAGCTAGCCTACACAGTAGGAGAGCGGTCAGCAGCTCCGTATTCTCCTAGCAGCGGGGAGTGGCGCTGCTGCTGGCCTCCAGCCCGCTGTTAGGGTAATTTTCTGCAACAGGTGTAACACGTAAGCATGGTGTAATTAGCAAGTTAGCTAGCCAGCTAGCCAGCCGCTAAATGAGTAAAATTCAACAACTCTGCTTCTTTTGCACTGTTTTGTATCACAGCACAAGAAAGCACATCATAAAAGCATGGTTGACTTAGCAAGCAAGCTAACTAGCTAAATAGCCAGCCGCTAAATGATTAAGATGTAACAAATGTGCTTTATCCGCACGCTTTTGTCAAAGCTAAGGAAAGCACATCAGACTGGTGGAGGCATTAGTTGCGTTGTACAAGAAGCCAACTTTATCAATCAAATCAAACGTCATTTCCACCATCAGGACCGTTTGAGATTTGCTTTTGTGAACGCAAACCGGACCAGTTGGACAATTGATCCTCGCATTGGTTTGATTTAGGAACCGGACCCTATGGTGTGAACCAGCCATTGGGGCAGTGATGTTTCAAGCTAAATGCTTAGAGTTACAGTGTTACTTTGCCAAGATTTAGGAGACATGACGTTTACCATGCTCATCGTCTTAGTTAAGCATGTTAGCAATCAAACATTTTGCATCAGTAACACAAAAGTCAGGAACTTAACATTTTTATTCATACTTTTCTTTCAAAGTAGCGTTATGTCTGTTGGGTTTTTACACATTATTACCAAGATATTATCTGAATTGTTTACTGACATATTGAAATTGTATTGCTTGCTTGAATAGCCTATATGGAAATGTATACTTGTATGTAAAAAGGAGTACAAATTCAATATCCAGGACTCCCACTAGGCTGCACAGTATTTCCCACAGTACAGTGTGCCGTCACTAACACTGTATTGCATCAAGGGCTGTCCAGCCATGGCAAATCTTCACTGAGTGAGCGAGTGTTAACAGGCCAGCCCTGATATTGGGATATTTGGCTTGTGCAGCCGCTGCATGATTATGGCCTAATGATTATATACTTTGTTTCACAGTGCTGTGTCAGCTTGGCAGCCATTCAAGTGGCTGATATCTGTGTCAATGGTACAGAGTAGCATTTGGGCAGATTACTGTTTGGGTCTTTGGCTGAATGATGATGTGGGTAAAACCATAATTTGGGCTTTGCGTGGAGGCAAGTGGAGTGCTTAAGGTGCGACAAATGCACACACCGTTCCATGTCGGGCACAAGAGGTCATGTGTGAACATGGTACATATAGAGCTCCTTGGAAAGGTTGTAATGCACCGGATTTCTGATATTTGGGGAAGTGGTTTCACTTCCTGATGTTGCATCTTTCCCTCATGAGGGCAAAGATAGATGGGGCATTGCAGTGGCCCCCAACCCTGGGTCGGTATTCCTCGAGAGGGGTCACAATAAACAAGATAGCAAAGAAGACACAAAATACAAAAAATAATTCGTTTTCTTTCAGGATTTCATTACATCCGTGCTTTTTCTGGTGAAATGCTGTAGAGTTGACTTATTTCAGCCTCTAAGTTCATGTAAATAATATAAACTTAAACACGAGTATTTACCCGCTCCAGCTCTGATTGGCAATGATAGAAATATGACACCATGGGTGGACACGCAAATTTTCGCTCCCTTGAAGTGAATATATAATAAATATAATCAGCAGCTACTTGGACATTTATTATCGATTTATCATCGTACAAAACATACAATTAATATGCTCTCCTCAAAGCTGCCAGACTCCAGTCAGATAATAGTAATTTAACCTCGCTCCCACTGTTCCAACGATCCCTAACTTTGGGTTACGAGTTTGAAACAGTGACTGAATAAGTAACATTTACATTTTTTTTAAAAGAAGCAACCAACGTAAGATTTTCAGTATTTACCAACTCTACTTCGGTTAACAACCCAGTGCGTATGTGACGTCAAGCCTGACACCCCAAGAAAAAAACAAACAGAAAGGCCAGTGAAACAACACGACTTTTATACCACAGTGAGTCTGTGGTATAAAAGTGACTATCGCCTATTTTTAGGAGGTTTTCCTGGTTTTTAAAAAACCTGCATATATTCTCTAATTTGGTGGAAAAAAGGTCTTATATACACTGTGTGTGTTGTGTGTTGTGTTTGTGTAGCTGAGGCCAATCCTCATGGCTGCCTTGTTCTGAAGCGGATTTTTCTGCTCAATAATTTATGTGGAGGACGCCAGACACATCCCTCTCCCATATAAGGACTGTGTGTGTGTGTGTGTGTGTGTGTGTGTGTGTATATGTGTGTGTGTGTGTGTGTGTGTGTGTGTGTGGTCGTATTGTGTTTCTCTGTGTTTACTGGGACTGGTGCTGGGACAGTTTGCTGAGCCAAACTGGGCTGTCTCTGAGGGATTTGGTTCAAGACTGTTGTAGACAAGACTGGGATACACTGTTTTTGGACTCTGAACTGGACCAGATGATGTTGGTTTAGCCTTGAACCAATTAAACTGGAACAATCTGGACAAGCCCGAGCTCAGGTGGACCGGACTTGTCCTGACTGGAATGCAGATGGATGTTTTTAGCGTCGTGTTTAGACAGGATTGGACCAGATGGGTCTGGACTGGTTTCAGTTCAGATCACGTTTCCCATAGATTTCCCCTCCTATTCGTTGTTGTATTCCCGGAGCCATCAGAAGCATTCTCAGGTTTTCCACCTTGTGTTGTTTCCAGAAAATCACACTTTCCCTTTAGTTGTTTGTTTGAGCAGTTTGGGCTGGAAGAGCTGGGAAGCAAAGCATTTTTTGGCTCACAATTACCGCACCGAAAGGAGAAAGTTAAACTAAATATTTAACAGTCTGGCTTGGGTTTTTTTTTTTTTTTTTAACCCTCCAGTCATTGCCCTGCTGTGACTACTTTCCCTTTGATTTTGACAAAGATGAATTTTATTTCATTGCACAATAGCTGCTCCATTTTGGTCCCATCCCAAATCATCAGGATCTCTTTGTGTGTTCATGCCTTGGACATTACTTGTTGTTTGAGATTGCACTGGGTTAAGAAAAATGAGGATGATGATGATGCTGAAAGGGCAGGAGTTTTTTTGTATTTCTTTCGCTTTGTTCAGTTCCCATTTAACTAACGAACTACCAATTCAAGGTCAATAGCGGACGTTTGTGCTCGTCTGAAAGCTGGCTCAGCTCAGGTTTCATCACGTAACCTAAAGCCAGAGATATATATTTTTCGCATCTGTGTGGCTGCAAAGGGCTGCATGGTTCCATGTGATCCATAATACTCAACGGACTGGACAGAAACCATGTCTGTGGAACCTTCTCTCCATAGTTGATGGCACATTGGGATGGGGGGGTTCTCTTGTTCGAAGTATAGACTGTATATAAGAAGTGGACGGCCGATATATGAAGCCTCGAGTTTTGCAAATTCACCGTCGCCATCTTGAATAACGGCCGTCGGCATTTTTTTTTTTTTTTTCTGCAGCCGATTAACGGTTGTTATCATATTTGGAATGCGGAGGAGTGTCGTAGAGATGCTGTATACGGCTCTGGTAGTGCTAGCAACCTGTCAATCACAGTAAGCCCGCCCTAAAGCATACCCTGCTTTATGGTCTATTTGACTCTAAATGGACCATAATTTACTAAATGAACATCATGCTGTATTCAAGAAGACCTGAAACTAGAGATTGAGACCATAAACTCATGTTTACAATGTTTACTGAGGTAATAAATCAAGAGAGAAGTAGGGTCATTTTCTCATAGACTTCTATACAATGTGACTTCTTTTTGCCACCAGAGGAGTTGCCCCCTGCTGATTAGTAGAGAGAATGCAAGTTTTAAGACACTCCCACAACAGCTTCACTCAGCAAAACCAGAAGTTGCCCCCTAATCAAAGCTGGTGAAAGTGATAAAGGAACCACATACTCGTCTTGGGCTGCCACCGATCTAATTCAAAAGTTAGTGTCAACCGTGGGGATTTCTGGCCCAACTTCACCCACTGAAGTTGGGCCAGAAATGAGAGGTCAAAAACTCCACACTCAACACACACACACTCATCTTACCCTAAGGTTCGAAGTTTTGAATGAAACACGTCATCCTTGAGATTCGTGTATTATTTGGGGAAGCACCTGGGCAGACACATTGCACTTAAGGCAGTTAACATTAAGACTACTTATTATGTAAAATATATCCAGCTTCCCTCAGCCCAACATGCCGTTATATTTGTGTGTTATATACATTGCAGATTGCCGATGCACGATATATTCGTCCATTCACCCAACCCTAGTTAACAGACGCAATAGAACTCTTGCCTGTGACGTCGTGGTGAGGGCGAGTTTAATACAAGTAGACACAAATGAGATTGAGCAGATAAAAAAAAGCTGTTTTTAGACACAATTTCATGGAAAACCCAACTGTGTTCACATCATACAAGAATCTATCTGACTATGTCTGCAGTGAGAAAAAAAAGCATCTAGTTCCTCTTCAACCACTGAAGCTGAACGTGCTGCATTGCAAAGTGAAGTTCAGCCCTAGTTTCTGTTTACTGTCGCCATTTCTGTCCCATTGTTTGAAGGCCTCGAGCTTTATAGTAAGACCAAAGTAATTCAGCTTGTGGCCTTCTAAAGTGTAAAATCGCCTCAGGACCCCCAACCCACTGGGGGCCTGAAAGCTCCACATTCACTCAGTAGCAACTGGTTTATGATAAACAGCAGACCATGGAGATCTGTCAAAAGCGTTCTTCAAAACTTTGAAAAAACGTGAAGTAGCAGGTCTTAGGGAAATAAAAAGTGACAGCAGTCATAGAGTTCATCACAAAATGACCCCTGGAATGCTGTCACCAGAAGACACTGATGATATATAACATAGGTTCTTTAAGTTGCACAAACAAACATGTAGTTTTCCTTCGCTGTAGTTTGCTACAGGCTACTTAACGTAATTTAAAATAACAATGGAAGCTATGTTTCTGTGCTCAGTTTTCACGTATTTGTACGTGCACCCTGAACACAAACCGTGCACTTACTCTCCGCTTTGTGTCCACTTCTGTTCTGGACCAACACATCTGTTTTCCCCCAAATATGTTTTTTTGTGTGTGTGTGTGTGTGCAGAGCAGAGTGTGGACAAAGGACTGGGTGTCTGGAGAGAGGGTGCTGGGGAGGGGAGAAGGGAATGATGGGTGATGGGTGGGAGTCTGCAGGGGACGGCTGGCTGGCTGTGTTTATGGATGTGAGGTTTGGGGGGGGGCAAAGGTGGGGGTACGTGTGTGTGTGCGTGTGTGTGCGTGTGTGTGCGTGCATTCATCTGCATATCTGTCTGCATGTGTCTAAGAGCATGCATCTACTCATCTGCCGGAAAACCCGTCTGTGTGTGCGCATTGCCTGCCTCTTCATAGGCTTGTGCGTGTGCGTGTGCGTGTGTGTGTTCCTTTGTTTTGCTCTGGGTTGCCGGGTGATGGGACCAGCTGGGAGGGCTGAAGCCATTCACTTCCCTTCTGCTACCCTGAAGGCAGCCAGCAGGGAGGGAGGGAGAGAGGGAGAGAGGGGTTCTAAAGAAATGAGGGGAGAAAAGCGAGGCAGAGCTGTTTAAACCTCGTCGCAAAGAGACAGAGGGAGGGAGCGACGGACATCGGATGAAACAGAGAGAGAGAGGGACGGAGAAGGCAGAGGGGTGAGGAAGTTTTGAACGCGCCTCAGAGTGAATGAAGGGACTCGTGAGGGGAGGGAAGGAGGGGTGAACGAGTGTCGGGCTGAATCGTGATAGAGCAACGGAGCTGACTCAGCCAGTCTGGCCTGGCGTAGGAGGGCACCAGCAGGGGGGAGAAGTAATAGATTACCGTGAATGCAATTGGATTACTATAATCAGATAACTATAAACATTATACAACAAAAGAAAAACTCCAGCACAATGTCTTCTTCACTTTCATTCAGAGATGTCTAGTGAGAACGTTTCGGTACGTAGACCTTCGTCAGGTTGCTTTGCAGGCAATAGGAGAGCATGTCTTCAATAACTTGGTGGAGCCACATGGACCAATCAGGTCACACTGCAGAATGACATCACCCAATCGGATCGGGGAATCCTAACGGTCACATCATGGCACCAAAGTCACAAGCATGAAGACATATCTAACATTCACATGACGAAAAGCTGACATACCAAGATACATTTTTTAAATATACAATTCAAAATTCGTTGGAACATGACAAAAAATGTCTTCTAGAGCCTGTCCCTAGATAAGAAAGGAGAAGAAACGGGAGTAGAAAAAAGATACAGCGGGTAAAATAAGTATTGAACATGTCACCATTTTTCTCAACAACCCAAGTAATTCATCCATACAAAGAAAACAAAACAAATAAGTTCAGAAATTAAGTTATGTGTAATAAAATGAAATGACACAGGGAAAAAGTATTGAAACACACTTACTGGAATTTATTTAATACTTCGTACAAAAGCCTTTGTTAGTAATGACAGCTTCAAGACGCCTCCTGTATGGAGAAACTAGTCGCATGCATTGCTCAGGTGTGATTTTGGCCCCGTTCTGTGGGCCTCTTCTATGAACTTTGATCTTTAGTTCTTTCCATAGATTTTCTATTGGATTCAAGTCAGGTGATTGGCTGGGCCATTCTAGCAGCTTTATTTTCTTTCTCTGAAACCAATTGAGAGTTTCCTTGGCTGTGTGTTTGGGATCATTGTCTTGCTGAAATGTCCACCCTCGTTTCATCTTCATCATCCTGGTAGATGGCTGCAGATTTTTTATCAAGAATGTCTCTGTACATTTTTCCATTCATCCTTCCTTCAATTATAAAAAGTTTGCCAGTGCCGTATGCTGAAAAACAGCCCCACACCATGATGTTCCCACCTCCAAACTTCACTGTTGGTATGGTGTTTTTGGGGTGATGTGCAGTGCCATTTGACCTCCAAACATGGTGTGTATTATGGCATCCAAGGAGTTCAATTTCGGTCTCATCTGACCAGACTATATTCTCCCAGTATTTCACAGGCTTGTCTAAATGTTGTGCAGCAAACTTTAAACGAGCTTCAACATGCTTTTTCTTCAGCAATGGAGTCTTGCGTGGCGAGCGTCCATACAGGCCACGGCGGTTGAGTGCATTACTTATTGTTTTCTTTGAAACAATTGTACCTGCTAATTCCAGGTCTTTCTGAAGCTCTCCACAAGTGGCCCTTGGCTCTTGGACAACTCTTCTGATAATTATTTTCACTCCTCTGTCAGAAATCTTGCGAGGAGCTCCTGGTTGTGGCCAGTTTATGGTGAAATTATGTTCTTTCCACTTCCAGATTATGGCCCCAACAGTGCTCACTGGAACATTCAGAAGTTTAGAAATCCTTCTGTAACCAATGCCATCAGTATGTTTTGCAACAATAAGGTTGCGAAGGTCTTGAGAGAGCTCTTTGCTTTTACCCATCATGAGATGTTTCTTGTGTGACACCTTGGCAATGAGACACCTTTTTATAGGCCATCAGTTGGGACTGAACCAGCTGATATTAATTTTCACTGACAAGGGCCAGGATTGCTTTCTAATTACTGATAGATTTCAGCTGGTGTCTTGGCTTTCCATGCCTTTTTGCACCTCCCTTTCTTCATGTGTTCAATTATTTTTCCCTGTGTCATTCCATTTTATGACACATAACTTAATTTCTGAACTTATTTGTTTGGTTTTCTTTGGATGTATGGATTACTTGGGTTGTTACCGACATCTGGTGACAATTTCATGTCAATAGCACCTTTAGAAATATATTTACTGAGAAAAATGGTGAAGTGTTCAATACTTATTTTACCCGCTGTATATGTAAAGGGTACCTAGAAGCTCATAATGAAAAATTGGCCATAATAAGATCATATAATAAAATAATATTGTAATCCATTTGGGATGCGTATAGCGACATAAAAAACTAATTGGCATTTAATTAGGATTGGCCGATATTCAAATCAAATCAAATCCCCCTACTACCTTTGCAAAGGGCGGCGATGACTGAGGGTTGGTTGGTTGGTTGGTTTTGTTCCGTCTGCTCTTTGTGGATGGAATCTCGTTACTAAGTATTTCACAATCTTTTCCTAAATTTTGACCAAGTATTTCACCATCTTTTCCTAAACCTAAATTAGTATTTCACATTTCTTTTCCTAAACCTTACCAAGTATTTCACCATCTTTTCCCAAACGGGAAGTGGTTTTATTTGTCTAAACCTAACTGAGCTTCCTGTGAAGACGGAAGTTTATTTTGAAAAGACTGTATCCATCCTTGTCTGGATGGAAGGCCAAAGTACAAAACAGTGCCTTTTTGAACCTCTATCTCCCACTCCATGCTGATGTGGCACTATGTGTTTGGGTTGTCCATCCCTCTCTCTGTCCGTCTGTCCCATTCTAGTGAACACGATAGCTCCGCCAAATTTGGTACACACGTCCAATTGGTGTCAAAGATGAACTGATTAGAATTTGGTGGTGAAAGGTCACTGTGACCTCACTAAACACGTTTTGGGCCATAACTCAAGAATTCATATTCTAATTATGACAATTTCACACAAATGTCTAATAGGATAAAATCATGAAGTGATGGAATTTTGGACAGACATGGATGTAAACTGCAAACTGCGAGGCGGTAATTCAACTTTCCAACTACTAGAAAGACTGTTTCTCATCATCATTTCCTACTTTTAGCACATTGTTCTGACTGTATCCCTGACTTTTAAAAAACTGCAAAAAAGCAACACCAGAGGGAGAATAGCTTTGTAAAAAAAGAAGCTGCCAAAGGGAGGAAAAATCGGCGAAAAGAAAGATGGATAACCAGATGAACTGTAGTCTCTGGCTGCTGGTCCCTGAAGCTGAACCGCCGTGGCTGCTTCCTTGTGCCGTGACTTGCGAGTCGGCTCGCTTTCTCTCGAAGATTAATGACCTTCCTGTTTTTCAGCACAGATCTCCCTCCACAGAGTTTTCACCAAAGTTTGACTTGAAGTGCACTTTAAAAAAAGAGCTGTATTGTAAGAGGCAAGACAGTGACGGTATGCGGTAGTGACAAAGCACACACACACAGACACAACTAATGAGTACACCAACTATTATTACCCTCTTTACCGCTATGACTGTCACCTTTACGGCACCTTTTTACACCACAACCATCACTTCCAGTATTACCGCCACCACTACTTCCTCCACCTCCAGCTAACTTGTGACCCAAATTGCATTTAAAAGTTAAACTGTGGGAACTGAATTCTCCGCCATCAATGTTTTTGTGTTGAGTTTTTCCCCCCCAGTGGACAGAGGTATCAGTGTCCCATCTACTGCTGGACTATTGGTGAGTTGTCCTGCTGGAATGTGTCACGCTCACCAGTTTGCTGTGGATGGGTTCACACACACACACACACACACACACACACACACACACACACACACACACACACACACACACACACACACACACACACACACACACATTAAAGGGTAGAACTTTTCACACAGCCTTGAGCCAAAATCCATGAAAACATACAACAGTGTTGTACTGTATGTCGAAGGTGGTTATTACAGTGTCTCATACTGTCTTCATGACTGGCCTAACTGATTTGCAACATCATGTTCTCAACTTTAAAACTTTTTTTTTTTTACCGGGGCTGCTTTCAAATCATACCATCTGATATGAATTGGATGCATTGCCTTTTGCTTGTTCTTGACATTTTACACTCTGATTGGTCTGTACAACAACATGCCAGTAAAGTCCGTGAATAGAGAGAAGTTATGAAACAAGGAAAACAGCTCAAATGAAAGAGAGACACCAAGAGAGAGAGAGAGAGCAACAACTTCTTTCCTGTAAGTCACCTGACACTGGCGGCGTCACACGGCCATGAGTAAACACACCTCCCTCCCGCTCCCTATCTCTCTCTCTCTGTGTCTTTCTGTCTGGGTCGCCCATGTTCTTAGTCCAGGCACAAGCCCTCTCCTTGCAATGATGAAATGTTTTGTTTGGAACGCCTTAGCTAGTTTCTATTTATAGACCTATCCCCCTAAGTTCTTTAGGTTATGCAACAGAGAAGGAAAATAATGATTTTTTAATATGTTTGTGTTATTCTTAAATCTTCTGTTTGTTGACAAAACCCAAAGATCAAACTAAAAATGTGCAATTCTGACTACCCTCCTCTGGCTCTGGCTCTCGACCCAAAGTAGATTGGTCCAAAGGAAGAGTATGATTTTTAAAAATAGCCCAAAAATATATTTCTAAAGGCTTAATTATTTCCTGAATAAGTTTTAAAAAAATGGTACTCAAACGGAAGAAAATTGTACATTTGTTGAGAACTATTTTCAGCTGTGGATTAATACAAATAGAACCGTCTGAGCATAGGGCTACAGTCATAGAAGTAGAACAGTAGTGAAACGGACATTGAACTGGTTTCCACTGTCATTAAACTAGTACAAATTAAATTGGCGATTGCTGTTAGTTGTTATGGTGACAATGCACATCAGTGGGGCTGTAAAAGAAGAGGGCGGTTGCAGCTCCAGATACGGATGGTTGGCTAGTTAGCTTGGCTAGGCATCTTGTCCTCCGTACACTGGTTACAGAAAATGAGTCAAACTAAGATGTCACTTATCTTGCGATAACAATGCGCCTTTCTACACTATGACCAAAGTTTGTGGATGAACCATTAAGTTGTTCAATTTTAACGGAAGTTAGCCCGCTACAACATTCCCAATGTTCGTTCTAGTCCTATTGTATTTCTATGGCTAGAACATGTACAAAATGGCTATGGGTTTTTCTGGCATAGTACACAGTAGAACCCAACTTAGCAAAATCTCCATGACCTTTGAGGATACGGTGTGACTGGAAGAAAATCATACTGCCGTTGATGTGTGCTGCAATGAGCTGTATGGCTGCATTCACAGCAGCCTGAGATGTGTTGCTTTAATGACACTGCATGCCTAATGGGGAAGCTGTGAAATCATGAGGTCAACGATGCGATACGCACCGCTATCCAATCACGGCTGAGCAAGAACCCCCGCCACCATCGCACAACTTTCCCAAGCATATACCGTTGCACTCAAAGGTTTATTAAGGGCAGTGAATGAAAGTGATTTTGAGTAGCTGGTCCAACAGAGCTGCTATAATTAAAGCCAGTGGGACCTTGTGTGGAGTCACGGTTGATCCATTTCTTAATAAGCCTGTGAAGCAGCGGTGGTTGCTGATAAGACCAGTTATCTCATGATTAATCATCTTATGTTCTTGAAGTAAACTGTTTACTTGAGATCACAACTTAATTGACACATTTTGTTTGGATTACAAACTCTTACCCCAAAAATAATTGGAATGACACAATAATGAAACCAGCCTGGATAGGTCTTGATGTACAGAAGCCCCTTATCGATAAATCCTGATCATCTTGAGACAACAATTTTTTAATATGCGGAGACGACTCCCGTTACTTTGTGCGTGTGCTTTTATAGTGACAAAATGTTGTTCCGAGACCAGACACACTTATTAGGAATCTTCCTGGTCAAAAATATCTTGTTTAATGCTGGTTAGTGTAGTATGAAAACCACTACTTAAAGACTATCAATAACAAGACAGCTAGTTGCGTAGTGTGAACAGTGCAGCGATCGGACGACTTGGCAAGTAGTGTGAACTTGGCAAATGAACCCTGGTGCGTTTGCCTGGTTTGTACAGTTTGTTTGTGCTGGTGTGAAAGCTGTTCATAGAAACCCCAATGTGGACCAAACACCCGCATCGAGAATAGGAGGGTCCTCCAGGGTCCCCCTCCAAATGGACTCCAGTGTGGTTCCTGAATGTGTAATGTAGCATAATTTCCAAATCTAAACTAGCAGCATATCATTAAGTCTGCTACAAAGTGACTTAGTTATCCCACAGTTTGTCTCATGATAGCTTTCATAATATATAAATTGGGAAAGCAGCTGTTGAGTGTCACAGTAATATGAGAGTAAATGCTAAGCTCCCCATCATCACAAGAAACCACTAGTAGAGGTACCGAGTCAATGCAGCACTACTAGATTTTGGGAGCATTTTTCAACTAACATGGCAGCACTGCAGGAGTCCGACTTTCTTTGCACTTCCCCTTTTTAGGTACATGAGTCGAGGCGCTGAACAAGTGTTTGAAGTCTCAATGTATTTAGAAGAAAGCAAGATGGTGGAGGTGGGCAGATAAACGGGGAGATTCCACTTTGCTTTGTGTTTATATCAATTAAATGAGTATTGTACAACATTGGGGCACTAATCATGGATATGTCATGCAGTGTCAAGGATAAACCACCCTGTGTGTGTAGAGGGGTGTAGAGGGGGGAATGGTGGACACTGATAAAAAGAGACTGGTAGAGAGACAAAGAGAGAGAATAGGAGGAGGTAGAGACAAAGAGAGAGGGAGAAAGAATGAGAAAGAAAGCAGATGGGTGTTTTTGGTGTGGAGCCCTTCCCCTCCCTCCCTCCCTGTCCCCCCCTCTCCCTCTGTGTTGCCACACCCATGTCTAATAGTATTTATAATATTCTGTGGTCTTCTCTTTCACACGCTCTACCAATCTGCTGGCACACATGGATGTTACCTCTGGTTTTTGCTCAATTTTTTTTAAGACAAATATCAAAAGTTTGACCACATTGCATAAAGTTCTCACTCAAATTTTTTAAATTGTGTTTTTATATATAATCAAAGGTGAAATTGCCCCGCCTGTGCAATTCCCTTTAGGGTTTTTAGTTTTTCCCAGAAAATGAATGAAAATTGTCTTTCATATTCATCTTTAAACAGATCCAGAAGGATCTTGCTGATGTTTTTGGCATTAGATTGAGGCCTTGTGTCACGCATGCAAAAATGAACAAAGCTCTACATGGTTAACGTTGTAAAAGGATTGGTTGGTTTTATCAAACAAAACTTTAATAAAATAATAATGTTACTACGTAATGTACCAAAGTAAAGTAACAAGGTACCTTAACACGAACGTAATTACGTAACTTAACAACATAACTTAACATCAGAGCATAACTACGTAAAATAACAACATAACGTACCAATGTTATGTAACCTAACGTAACAGCGTTAAGTAACAACAAAGCATAACAACAAAGCATAACAACAAAGCATAACAACAAAGCATAACAACAAAGCATAACAACGTAGCGTAACAACGTTGTTTGTAGCGTAACAACATTGTTTGTAGCGTAACAACGTAGCAAAATAAGGTACCATTAAACATAACATTGTAACTATACAACACCACCTAACAACATAACGTAACAACGTAACTACATAACAGAACAACTTAGTGTAACAACTTAGCGTAACAACGCAGCAACTTAGCGTAACAACGTAACACATAACGTAACATTGAACATAACAACGTAACGTAACAACGCGTAACAACGTAACGTAACAACGTAACGTAACAACGCAGCGTAACAACGCAACGTAACAACGCAGCGTAACAACGTAGCGTAACAACGTAGCGTAACAACGTAGCGTAACAACGTAGCGTAACAACGTAGCGTAACAACTTAAAGAAACAACGTAAAGTAACAACGTAACTTAACAACATAACAAAACAACGTAACAACGTAACATTGAACATTACAACGTAATGTGACAACGTAATGTGACAACGTAACATAACAACGTGACAACGTTAAAGTTACAACTTAAAGTTACAACTTTACATAACAACATAACGTGTCAAAATGCGTCAAAAGCAAACGTAATCCATAACAAAATAGGTTTCACTGGAAACTTAATTCTTGGTGCAGTTTCGTCTAAGGGGAGCATCATTTTTAGGAGATGCAGACGATACTTCAAACCCATGTTGTGAAAAAACATGGGTTCCTATGTTTACGTAAAACAGCAGTAATGGTAGCAGTATTAGCAACAGTGATGATAAGCAGTACCTGTAGTTGTAATTGTTTTAGTACTGTAGGAATATTAGTAGTAGTTATGGTGGTGGTCAATATTGCAGTTACAGAAACGGTAGTTGTAAAAGTTATAGTAATGGAATACAAAGCTACTGCCAGCTACTAGCCACATGCTATTGCATCTATTAATTTCTTCATAGAGTCATTAACAGGCTAATAGTAGTGTGTAGTGACTCCATCATTACTAAGACAAACAGAGGAAACCATCGATCACGTAAACTAAACTGATGATCCACACACAGACCATGAATCAATGATTCCAGCTGTGTGTGTGTCACCATGTGCATTTATAGACCCTGATGATGTAAAAGAATGCCTGCGTGCTGTCACAATGAGTATAAATGGAACATGACAGTGGGCGAAATAATTCCAGTGACGGCCGTAATCCTGCGCGTTACCACCCAGAGGTGCAACACAGTGATAGGTGAGAGTTACCATGTAGCCGGGCCGGACGGTGAGTGGGACCAGTGAACTCACCATGAGTCAGGTTCACGCTGATAGTGACACATAGCATAACATGTAGCATGACGTGTTCTCAGTTATATTAGTCTGATGTTGTTTAATATGCGTTTGGGGAAAAAAATGTACTCCTCTATTATGGTTTCAATGCTTAAACCGGTAAACCATTGTTCTTTTTGGCAATTCTCTTTCTGATAGTCGCTGAATTAAAATCAGCACCATGAAAAATGTATATGGATGGAAGAAAACTGCAGAAAAAGAGAGAAAAATAAGGATGAAGCAACAGCAAAAAAAAAAAAAGGGCAGGGGAGACAAGTAACAGGCAGATTGTGCAGGGAGAGGGAAATAAAAGAAGAGCGAGGGAGAAATAAATAAAGATAGATGGAGAGAGGGAGGGAGGGATATGGTGGGTGCAGCTCTCCAGTTGGTGTTGCTATGGCCCTGCCCTCCCTGCTCACTGAGCCATTTCCTGTTTTTGACCTGAAATCTTTATTTAGAGCCATCCCTCCTCGCTGCTCAGCATTCATGAGTCAACTCGAGAGTCCAGAGAGATGAACACAGGACTAAAATCAGATCTCCATTCACCACAGAAGCTCAGTGTGCATGCACGCAAAGAGCTAACCCGCCTGTTAGCCTCTGAGGTTTCATTCAGGCTTTTTACAAGGTGCAGATATATTAAGAATAACAGAATATTCCCGTCTTTTTTTCTTTAACCAGCAGTTTCCACAAGCTTTTTGGTCTGCGCTGATTAAGCTGAGTCAGTTTAGCCTTTTATAAAAAATAAATAAAAATTACTATATAGTGTCCCCTGATGGAGGTTTTTGTGTCTTGCGACCTTCAGCCAATGTTGACTAAAAGCCAGGTCACACCAGTATTTCATTTTTTAGGTGAAACCAGCACATTCCAATGGAATAGCCGCTAGTTGTGGCTCAAAGTTACTGATAGGCAAAATATATCTACACAAAATATTGGTTAGATTTAGGCAACAAAACTCCTTAGTTAGGTTTAGGCAACACAACTAATTGGCTAGGTTTAGGCAACAGAACTACTTGTTTAGGTTTAAGAAAAGATTGTTGTTTTGGTTAAAATAACCACGGAAGTGCTGTGACTACATAACGCAAGCACTGTCACAAAGTAAATCAACGTTTACTTCTCCTTTCACACGGGGAACGAACAGCGCTCTCCTGGCTGAAAGATCGCTGTTTGTTGGACCCATCCATCCGTCCGGGTGAGGCTTTTGTCCTGGTCTATATACTTCTCCGTTCATGATTACGGGGATAACATACTAGATCATTTTGTGGGATATCTGCGAATTACGTTGCATTATTTTTTTTGTAGAAGAAGCTACGACTGCTGGATGAGACCAGCCTGACAGAGGAGAGTGACCGCCCTAAATGCTGTTTACCACCCTGACAGCAAAAGAAACAGCATGATTCTGCCCCAACAGTTCAGTCCTGTAAACACTGGACTCCAGTGAATGGACATACTTGTGACATCAGGTTGATCAAAGCATGTCCTGAGAACAGGCAGCCCGTCTGGCAAAATAGGGTGACTCGTATTGTGATCGTGAGCGTATCAGTGCACAACTGGGTTGAGTGTGCAGCAGGGGGCATCGGGGACACAAACGGTCCAGGGTGCCCATGTTCTGCCCCTGCTCCACTGGTGTTTTTGTCCGTCTGGAGCAGACTCTGCTGGGTTTTGTTTGAGTTTACCGGACATCTCCCTGCCATCTGCTGCCAGGGCAAGACGGGTCAAGACAGGGCAAGACGGGCAACACTCCCCGGCCCGGCGGCACCATCGGTCCAGTGCTCATCTCTGTGACTGCTCGTCCATTCTTGTGACGATAAAAGAATAAATTAAAGCTTCCAAGTCCTCAGTCCATGTTTAATTGCAAAACCCCAGCAGATACTAATAACAATCTCCGATAAGATACTTGGAAATTTAAAGCACAGGACTATTATGAAAGTGCTGGTCCGGCATGTATCCAGATTGGGGTCTTGACACAGCAGTTACAGCTCTAAACGTTCACATTTCTTCCACTTTACAGTTTCAAAATGTTGTTACGTTGTAATTACATATTTTATACCGAGAGGGCGAGAGAAAAAGAGATCCGTTATAGAGCATGTGTGTGTGTGTGTGTGTGTGTGTGTGTGTGTGTGTGTGTGTGTGTGTGTGTGTGTGTGTGTGTGTGTGTGTGTGTGTGTGTGTGTGCATGGGTGGGCGGAGCAAAGTTGACGACGCCACTTCTCGGGGCAGCTGCTCGGTTTCAGCTTCTCCTGCTGCCTTCACGTGCTTCTCGTAAACCTACCTGCCCTGACAAAATGGATCCTGTTATAGCAGTTATTATGCTGTTATGTGACATTATAGGGTGACCTCGGGAGTATGGTTGATGTTTCAAGCAAAGTACGTGTGAATCTAGGAAATATAAATTCAATCATTTCAGGCTAAATGCCATTCGTTGACCGTTTTAATCTAAATAAAAATATTTCTAGGTATGGAAAACCCTTTAGGGAGGCCTATGCACAAAACATTATACCATCTTAAAGTATCTTACTGAAAATATGTTATTATTTTTTGACAGTTACATGAAAGGGAAATGCATCCAGCTGACCTCTAATTGCCACATCACTTTGCTTTCTGTCCTTTAAATGTCACATCTTGTCCACAGATCCCACACGATTGGACACACGTTCTTCATTAACCCCCCCATACATTAGCCTGTCATACATGTTAATTACGTTAAGCAAAAGTCATATTTGACATTAAATCCCACATGTGTCGCTCTGATGAACTAATACCTCGTTATGCTTCAAACGAGTGTGTCCGACGGCCCGTGAAGGCAGCAAGCGTTCCCGTGAACGGAGGCAGTATTTCTCCTCCTATCAGCGCCATTGTGTGACAAGAGTCTCGGGCAGCGAGGACGGCTTGTCCCTCCGCAGCCGACAGGAGACAGGACCGTTTAAATACCCTCCACCTCCCACCTCCACCTCCCACCTCCCCCATGTTTCTCTTTGAAACTCCGGCGGACCTGGACGCGGTAAGACTCCCGTTTTCTTTTTCTTTTTTAAAAGAGCGTAAAGTAAATCGCGCCGAGGAAAAGTAAAAAAAAAAAAAAAAAAAAAAAAAAAAATGACGGATCGGCATTGTAACGCATGTCTTGTGAATGATAGAGCACGGGTGAAGGTGTATCGGTGGTGCCGTGGGTCGCGGGGTCCGGGTGGAAGTAAAGTTTTCGTTTTAAATTGATAATAACCGGTGATCCGTGTCCCTCTTACATCTCCTTCTGTCCCGTATACGGAGCGGAGGCAGCGACACTTTACACTTTATCACTTCTGAGAAAAAGTCCCATCAACTTTTTTTTCCTTTTTTTTTTTCTTCACCCTAAATATATCGAGTGTTTCCCCAAATACACTCACCCGTTAGTTACTAACACCACACAAGTTGGACTATTTATGTTAAGGGGTAATTACCAAATGATGTAAAATAACCTACATTTATATCAGTGGTCATTAATTGACACTAGTATTTTTGGCCAGTTCTAAGTCGTTTTATTTGAATATGTGTTGTCAACAATAGCCTCCAGTATAGATGGACTTCATGTTTACACAAAGGCCATGACCCAGCATGCTCACGGTACAGTGAGTCCTTGCAGTGAAGCATGCTCTTGTACACCTGTAAACCTACTGTTGTGTAGAGAAATGTGCTTACAGCTGAAGTGACTACAGGTCCTCCAGTGTTTGGGACTGTCTCCTGTTGGACGGGCCTCTTGTTTTGTAACGTGCACCCCACAACACAGCAGTGACAGTGCCTCCTCTTCACGTGTGTGTGTGTGTGTGTGTGTGTGTGTGTGTGTGTGTGTGTGTGTGTGTGTGTGTCCGTGACCCACAGAGCTGCACACATGGGTCACCTCAGAGGTTTCTAACATTGTCTGGACAATTGGCCGTATGGTATGGACTCAAATCAGAGCTGAACCAGATGTAGCCAGATGTGATGCAGAGTTACACCGCTGCCTCTGCTTATAGGTGTAGATGAGCAGATAACAACACAGTGGGGAGGGGAAAGCCTAGTTTCTGCTGAGTCTGGAATATTTACACGAATATTCCCAGCAAGAGACCATGACAACGGTTTAATTCTCATCACCACCTTACACTTTCCTACTAAAACTCTTAGGGGGAAATAGTGGGCCTCTAGTTTGAGTTTCCCCTAGAAGAAAAATCATATTAAACACATAGTGTTTCTTAACATGCATTTATTTCAAAATGCCTTGATGTGAAAATGTATCGGACACGATGAGGAGACTGCTGCAGGCTTTTATTGTCAATCTCTAAAGCCTGAATTTACAGAAACAAGCCAGTCCTGCTCCGCCGGCTACCCCATGAGGAATTGATGCACTCTACATTGCATGCCTTCAGTTGCTGAATACCTATAACTAGTAATAGTAATAAGGCCCCGCGGTGCAGCAGGAAAGCTTCAAGTGCAGTAATGAGGCTTGCGCTGCATTCGCCAGGATTATGCTTAAGTAGTAAGCGTGCTGCCTGCAGTAAAAAAAATGATGACACTTGCAGCAGCGATGCCGGTGCTGCCGTAACAAGGTGGGCTCCGTGGTAACGGGGGCCGGCCGGTGCTGCTGTGATGAGGTGCATGCTGCAGTAATAAGGCAGATACTGCAGTAATGAGGCGGATACTGTACCGTACACCCGGTGACCGGACATATTGACGCTGTAGATTTCTGAGTGTCAAGCTGTGTGCCCCCCCTCCCCCCTCCTCCCCCTTCTGAAAAGGCTCGGTGGAAAGAGTAGAGCAGCATGTAGACACGTCTGCTGACCTAAATCTGCTCTCTTCTTCTGCCTCTTATTTATAGACTTAAGTGTTCCTGTGTGTGTGTGTGTGTGTGTGTGTGAGAGGGAATACACTAATGACCAGAAATTCGAGATGCAGACTCACCTTTTGTGCATTTATTTGTCATTGTGACTTACTGGCAATTCTGCAAAAAAAAAGCATTGCATGGTGGTACATTTTGGTCTGTTTATCCCTTTAACCAACATAGTACCTTTAGTCCCGAAGAATGAGGCCTTTAAGAACAGGTCCCTCTGTTATCATGGACTCCTAGTGTTCAATGCACTGAGCAGAAGTCATGTTAAACATTAGGTACACCTTGGTAAATAACCCACCTTAATGATTATATCATTTATGGTCACTTTGGTTGCTGTGGTTTGTGGTGCTGTTGAATTGTGTTGCTTTAAACTTATTATTTTGTCCAGCCCCCTTCTGTCAATGAAGGAAGACTTAATATTAGTTATTAACCCCCCCCCCCCCCCAAAAAAATGAACTGGCAACTGATTTTGTTTCAATATGAATCAGGGGAGAAAAAAAGGGTTTACAAGTCAGTAAGTCAGTTGCTGTGTGTTTATAAATCTCTTGACTTCACACACCTTAATTTGCACTTTAAATAAATCAAATACAGAAATACATTTCAGACGAGAGGGTTGCAATGCATTCATTGCTCACAAATTAATTGAAAGCAACATCCACAAATGAAAACAGCAGTCTTCTTCTGAACTCTTCATTCCACTCCTGAGCTCACCACGCCGGCGCTCACACCGGTGTCTCTCTACTAACGTGGAGCCCTGCGTGTTGTGCAGCGGGAGCCCGTGCTGTTTTGTAACCAGGTCCATCATTACGTAAGAGATCGTAGTGAATTCCCTATCTGATACCCGGCTGACCTCTGTCATGTGAGCATTTATGATCACTACAGGGGAAAACACACACACACACACACACACACACACACACACACACACACACACACACACAGACATTGTTTCCAGCCACATGATTGACTTATTTTTCTGGTGCTGCCCTCCTCCCCTGTTGTTCCACAGAAAACACTTGTGAAGATTCTTTAGCAATGTAAAAATAGAAGTGTTTTTGTGACGAGTTTAGTGGGTTTCAGCTCATTCTTAGGGTATTTGACAGCTTTCTGTAGCCAACGCTAGAAAGGATCGACAGATAGCGTTAACGATTCTTAGCGATCAAGGAGGCAAATGACCGATATTTGCAATCGGAATACATCTGCAGTAACACAAATGCTCCTTTTTGACTTTTTCTTTTGTGCATCCTCAAAAAAAGGAGAGAGAGAGGGATTGTCTGCTCACCTGGGACTGGATCCCCGTGAGGCCGACGAGCAGGCTTCTAGTGACACATTACACACACAAGGTTCATTCCCATTCAGAACCTGCACTGATTGTTTAAATTATTCCAGTAAGCCATTGGTTTACTGCTTAAATTTTCATTGAACATAAGAAAGTAGAGATAAGTAGCCAACTAGTGTTTTAATACTATGAATAATTGTTGTTTACATAGGGCTTTTCAATCTTAAGCACAAAATGACAGAGTAAAAAATGAAGAAATCAGAAACCCATGTGAGCCCTCCCGTCATACACAAATTGGGAACATGAGAGCACGTATGTCAAGCAGCACTGAGCCCATACATAAAAATAAAAATATGAGAACTATCTAAGTAAAATAACATGACACAGTAGTTTGTTTGTCCTAAATATTTTTAAAGTCACTGGCTGCCAGTGATTAGTGAAGTTTAGTTTGAGTGGGACTACAGAGTGGTCACTAATGACGGAGAACACCGGCTGCTTCGGAGCCAAAGCAGCACATATTTTTGGATTAATTACTTTAATTGGGAATCGAAAAAGACGGTTTGGATGATGGTAAAAATGTATGATGATATAGTAACCCTAAGAGTCGCCTGCAAAAATCGCACTTAAAGCCACTCCAGATGAAAGAAAAAACAAATTAAGGACCTTCAATATTCAATTGACCTTTTTTCACCTTTACCAAACCTCCTACCAGTATTTCACCATTTAGAAATTGTCATTTGAACCTTGTTCAATGGTCTGTCTTGAACGGATAAATGGTGTCAATTGAGTCTTATGGAGAAGAAGACACCCATGCTATATTTTCCTGTTTTAGGGTGTAAACCTGTTTAACTGCAGGCCTGTGCAAAGGGGGAATGAGGAAAACTTGCTGGAGAGTCTTGATGACCAAGTCTAATTGTAGCACTTTAAATGCAAGTGCTCAACAATGTCATAGAACTTGAATGGATATATTGAGCTGTGGTAGAAACAGTAGTAGTAGTAGCAGTAGTGGTAGTAGTAATAGTAGTAGTAGTAATAGTAGTAGCTAACGTCATGGTGTATCTTAAGTTGTGTGTGGAAGCGTAGCTGCTACTGAGCGTAGTGGGTCTGGTCAGGCGAGCATCTCTTCCTCTGGGTTTCGTCTGGAATGTGTTTACTAGTTCTGCATTGTGTGTGTGCACGAGAGAGAGAGAGAGAGAGAGATACACACAGCAGCAAGTTGTACAGTGTCGTTCTCTCGTGCAAAGCCGGATGCATTACAGCGAGGACGCACACGCGGATGCCGACATCGATCCGTGTTGTGCGACGCGCATTGGCGCGGCGGGCGCAACACATCCACCTGCAGCGGCCCGGCGCGTCCGTCCTCCGTGCGTCCAGAGAACCTGAAATAGCCCTGACGGTGGAGGCGAGGGGGGAGGGGTGGACGTGCAGCTCAGGCATTGGAAACCAGCGTATCCGGTTACAGGATCATAACATCACTGCAGAGCCCGTCCACTCCGCCACTGCACTTCTGCACGGCACACACTCGCTAACAGCCACGCTCCTGGAGTGAGCGTGCACGGCCCACATGTCTGGTGTTTGTGCTCGCAGGCCAACACACACCTGACCTCCCTCTAAATGTACAAATGTTTCACAGCATTAATGCCTGACTAGATTTATACTTTTCATTCATGCATATATATATATATGAAAACTCACTGCTCGTTCTTAATAATCTCCTTTTCTTGACTTTGTATTATTATTTTACTAAAAAGGCCCCAGCTCCCTGAAGGCATCATCAACTTTTCATGAAATATGTAAAAACACACGCAGCCACACTTCTTTTATAAGCCGTAGGGGGCCGGTCTCGTAGACGATTCAGAGAAGGACAGAAACTGTTCGGCCCAGTCCGGTTCTCGGTTTTGTGTCGGGTTATTTGGTGATATTTTGTGCTGCAGGCCGAATCATAGAAGCGTTTATTTTGAGAAAAGTGCTTTTTCATAGCTCAGATGGCCCCTCTGGAAGGAGCCATTCGTGCATTGATCTTGAATGTGAGTTTGATATCTGTTGCACATTTTCGAAGGTGGTTTAAAGGATAAGAAAAAACGGAGGAAATACTGAAAATGGAATCACATGTCTTGACTTTTATTAAAGTAAACCTTTTAAGATTTATTTACACACTCCTTTTGAAATGGTCCTGAAGTTATTTTAATTTATAATTAGACTTTCAGAGAAGTACATAGACACCGTAACAAGTAACATTTAATACCACTATACCTATCATATTTTACTTCCTTTCCAATATCAAAGTAATGACTATTGACAAACAGATCTTTTGTGAGCTTCAGTCCAAAAGTCTCTGACCTTCAAAACTGTAGGCTGGGTGATTCTAGTCATAGCTGGTTGCTTCTTTGCTGAGACCTTGATCTATATTTACCTCATGGAAAATCTTTTGGAAAAAGAGGTAGTTTGAGGCCGTTGTTCGCGAGACGGTTGACGGCGGCGCCGTTAAGTCACGGTGACCTTGAGTGAAGACCGTGGCTCCATTTTGGAGCGCAGTGCTCCTCCTCCGCTGTTCTTTATCTACTCCGCTTATTTATTTGCTTTTTCCTTCCTCTTGTCGCTCATATCTAGACATGGCTCATAGGGTGTAGGATGGTTCTGGGCCTGTGAACTTTGACAGTCAGTGGAAGGAAGGAGGGAGGGTGATGAGGGGGAGGTAAAGAGCAAAGAGAGGATGAGAAAGATGGATTGATAAAAGAGGTAAAAGAGTGACTGGAGAAGAGAAGAGGTGGAGGACAAGGAAAGAGAAGAGGAGGATAATGAAGTGGAATGTAAGGGGTGGGGCACCTCTGGTATGTCAGCCCAAGCACACTGTGTGTGTGTTGTGTGTGGCTGTGTGTGTGTGTGTGTGTGTGTGTGTGTGTGTGTGTGTGTGTGTGTGTGTGTGTGTGTGTGTGTGTGTGTGTGTGTGTGTGTGTGTGTGTGTGTGTGTGTGTGTTCAAACACCCTGCCATGAGTCAGTGAGTCAGACATGCGCAGCTGCTTCAGCCCTCAATCACACACCCGCAAACTGCTTTGAAACTAACTCTGTTGCTCTCTCTCTCTCTCTCTCTCTCTCTCTCTTTGACTCGCTCCTGACACTCTCTCGATTCGCCATTTCCCTAGAAGCTCCACGAGCAGCTGCAACGAATGCAGGAAACTCAAGTAGGAAGTCACAGATATCTAGATGTTCATTTTTAAGAAGTAGAAGAAGCAGCTCTGCATTAATGCCTCATTTTACAATCTGTTGTTGTTTTTCCATTACACACAAACATAACCAGCTACCAGTCCATACTCAGTTCTGCGGCCTATGTGGGACTTGTACCAGCAGCCCTTAGGTTCCTGAAGGCAAGTCCGAAGTACAGACTGAGCTACTAGTTATTGTTGGCACAAGGCAACGACCTCCAATGCTGAAAATTGAAGCCAAGGCAGAAGTTCCAAAAAACTGAAATACCTCAAACCGCCACTTGAGGCTGGCTCCAAAAATGAGTCAATCCATATAGACCCCCTTGTTAAAATGCCCAACTTCACAGCAGAAATGAACATGTTTACAGCCTGGTACAAAACACAGTTTTGGTCTCTAAAGCTATTTTCCATGTCATGACAACCCAACGGGTGCAGAATTTATATATTACTTAACAGTTGGTATTAAATTAAGGCTTAAAGTGGCTTAAAGTGTCGCTAGCCACTAGCTGTCAGCTGGGCTTGCCTCAGCTCCACGCTATGGGCTGCATCACCACATCCGTTGCCACGGTGCCAACATGTGTTGCTGTCGTGCTTCTGCTCTGCTCTGCCCACCTGTCAATCAAACATCGTGGGCAATGCTGACATCTCTTCTTTTGTTATAAAAATGCTGAAAGAAATGTATGGAACTATAATTATTGTAACTAGTGTCAGGATATGCTCATTCAGACATGCTTAATGGAGTTGGCCTTTGTATACGCTGCTCTTTCTTTTGTCTGTCGAGCCGTGGTGGTTGTCCCCCTAATACTAACTATTGACTTTTAGTGTCTAATAAAAGCTAACCGTGTTGATTGTGCCGGTTAGTTGCATGTTCAGCATGCTCCTATTTTGCTAACTGAGGCATCTAGTTAAAGATGCAATGTACAAGATTCAGAGCATTAATATAGCATCAAATACCTTATGTTATGTCTGCCTGAGCAGAGGAGGAAGTTGCTCTCCCTCTGTGTGTTGTAGTCCAAACGTCTCTGTGCTTTGTTTACATAGAGGGGTCGGCCGTGCATGCCTTTAGTGCATGTGATCCTGCCACCAACACTGTTACCGCTGTTTGCGCTGTTATGCTGCCTCCAGACCGTGCTGTCTGCTCAGCCTTTGCCATGTTGAGAGGCAATAGAAAACTCCCAATCTTGTACATAGCGCCTTTTTAAAAGGAGCGGTAAACATTTTGGGGGAATGCATTTTCTGTCTTGCCCAGGGGTTAAATGAGAAGGCCAACACCACTCTCATATCTGTGTGTCAGCGATGGCTCTAAGGCTAGGCGAAGGTTAGCTTAGCTTAGCATAATGACTGGAAGTTTGGGGGATACAGCTAACCTGGCTATATTCAAAGGTAAACCTACCAGAACCTCATTAATGTACCCTTTCAGAATATCCAGGCTTAACTTCAAACATTATATACATTCCCATTTTGTGAATAATCTCAAAGCTCGACAATGTTGCCCAGGAAAATGAGTGTCAGTGACATAGCCGTTAAAGCTAACTTGCTAACACAGAACGATCTTGAGGTGCTTTTGTTGTGTCCAAGGCAAAGAAACCAAAGAGTCAAAGATTTATTTTTTATTTTTTTTTATACATCCATTAACATCAGTTAAATGTGTGCAGCCAGCGAATCAACAGATCTGCATCATTTATGAGCCAGTTGCAAAGTCTGAAGTAATGAGGAGCTCATGGACCTCAGCAGTAGTGTTGATAGATCGGCGGAGAGAAAGTTGCTCATTCCCCTCCCACCTTTTCAAGACCAATATCTCACCTACTCCTTTACTTCCTCCTCCTCCTCCTCCTCCTTCCTCGTCTTCCTCCTCTTCCTTCCTGCCCCCCCCCCCACCACCACCCAGGCACACCCCCTCCCTCCTCCTCGCCCCCTCCTCCTCTCCCCCATCCCATTCTTTGTCATCTCTCTGGGTGAATTCCCAGCTGACTCTGTTTGTCATGGCAACCAACCAGTCGTGGTGACTGGGCCTGCAGCACACACTTCCTGTGCGTGTGTGGTTGCGTGTGTGTGTGTGTGTGTGTGTGTGTGTGTGTGTGTGTGTGTGTGTTAAAGGAGATGCATGCACCGTGTGTGTGTGTGTGTGTGTGTGTGTGTGTGTGTGTGTGTGTGTGTGTGTGCGTGTGTGCAGACAGCAACTGGCTGCATGAGCCTGTCAGCCTGGATTAGAGTCAAACACACTGCAGCGATTCCTGTTTTCTTTCTTTCCTTTTCCTTTTCCTGTCCATCTCTGCTGCCTTTCCCCAGTTTCTCTGTTGCACCAATAACGGCACCATCAGATAGTTTGTTTGTACAATGGGATGTGTTCAGCGACTGGAATATGTACAGTTTGTTAAGGGAATGCACCGCTGCCCCCCCAGCTCTGGTGAACTGGCGCTGCTGCTGCAAGGAATTGAAATTAATACAATGACTCCGACAACAGAGAGAGTGATAAAGAGAAAGACAAGGAGGTAAAACTAAAATGTGACTTTTATTTGGTAAATTACTGGATGTAATTGTGTTATAAAGCACAATCTGGAGAGGTTGACAGCTGTCATATATGAAAGGCTCCAACGCGGGTTGAACGCGCGTGCCGTCTGAAAGTGGTATAAGTTACTCAATGTGCTCTTCTAATATGGCAGGAGGAGGGGGGGGTTGGGCTTAAAATCTGGCCTATGATCCTGCTGTACAGCAGGGGGATCGCTTCTGTTACATAACCAGTATGTGTGCGAGTGTGCTGCTGGGCTAAAGTGTGCAGTGGCTAGGCTCCCTTTGCAGCTGCTCTTGGCTTCAATGTATGTTTTATTTAATTTTTTTGTATATATTTTTTAAATCCCCTGTTGCAGTAAGCTCGTTGCATTTAAGCAGCTTTTTGAATCACCACGGTTAAGCTGCTGGGCTTTAGTCTGAAAACTTCACTGGTGGGCTGTGGTGCGATAATGATAATCGAATGCTGAGATCTAGTGGTGCATACAAAACAAAAATGAGAAAATAATTAAATCAAACAAAAAATAAAAAATGTAATAAATGAACAGGTGTAAGCTTATTTTTTTGCAACATCAGAATAGTATGTAAAAATTCAGCATTGTAGAAACACTCCAAGAGAGAAGTGCTCTGCATTGATAACTGAAAGTCCTGGGAAAATCATGATTTTTTTCTTATTATTCACAAATTTCTCACCACTTCCCCTTGTATTTTTTTGATATACCTGGTGGGGGGTACATTTAACACCAACTGGCCCAAGAAGAGTGGTACAATCACAAATTAGTGAAAGGTGATGTGACTGTGAGGGCCGAGCCAGGACTGATCAACGGGAAATTGAATGGCAGTTACTCTTATAATCCATTAGTGTTCGAGAAGTTTTCATGCAAAAATGCTCAGCTCTGGGAAGTTGTAAGGGGCATTTTTTACTCCGATGTAGCATTTTATAAAACCCAATGATAATCGTCTAAGAGTAACCAGTAACAGCCCAAGATCACGTGTTTCTTGACTTGTTACTCCTCTCACCCATCTCTCCGGTTTTGTGTTTTCCAGATATATGTTCGGTAAAGGTGCGAAGCGGAAGCTGGACGAGGATGAAGAGGGGCTGGAAGGCAAAACGCTGGAGGCGGCGGTGGCGGGAGGGGGACTAGGCCTCGTACCGGAGGGCCTGTCCAAGGTGTCGTACACCCTGCAGCGGCAGACCATCTTCAACATCTCCCTGATGAAGCTGTACAGCCAGCGGCCGCTCGGCGAGCCCAGCCTGGAGCGCCGCGTCCTCATCAACAACATGCTGCGGCGCATCCAGGACGAACTCAAGCAGGAGGGCTCCCTGCGGCCGCTGCTCCTGCCGCCCTCGCCGCCGCCCGACGACCCCATGGACGAGAGCTTCCGCGAGGCACCGCCCTCCTTCGGTGTTCTGTCCGCAGCGGCGCAGGTGTCCCAGCCGTCTGCCCTGCTTATGCCGGCGATCGTCCCGCCGCCTTCGCCCCACCCGATGGTGCCTCCCAACTACCAGGCATCCCAGGCCGGCCCCGACCGCGGGGAGGCCTGCCCCGCCCCTCTGGAATCCTGCCTGACACCAGCCTCTTTGCTGGAGGAGGATGGTGGAGATTCGGCCTTTTGTACTCCATCCCCTCCCACTCCTCCTCTGTCGCCTCCACCGGCGCAGCCTCCCCCGTTACCGTCGGCGCTTCTGAGCCAGGCGTCCCCCAAGGTCCCTGCGCCCGTCTCGTCCAGCAACGGTGTCCCCTCCGCTCTGAGTGACATGGAGTTGGGTCCTCCCACAGCCATAACAAGGACAGCAGCAGCTAATACTACGACCGTGACTACCTCCCCAGCTCCCACGCCACTGACCCAGCCCCCCACCTAGCACCCCTCTCCCCGGCAACCACTGGCCCACTCAGAGATGGCAGGACCGTGGGTGCTAAACCAGAGGCAGTCGGCGTCTTGCTAGCGGAAACCCGCTGCGCCGAGCTCCGGCCTATGGAAACTCTTCCCCCTGCTGGCCTAGCAGACATTTCCTCCTCTTCTTCCTCGTCCTCACCCTCGGGGTTTCTCTCCGACTTGGCGTTGGACGACGTCCTGTTCGCCGACATCGACACGTCCATGTATGACTTTGACCCCTGTACAACAGCAGGGGCCGTGGGCGCAGGGGCCGTGGGCGCAGCGGCGGGCGGCGGCCTCACCAAGCTGCCGCCGGTGGTGACGGCGGACGACCTCCTCAAATCGCTGGCGTCGCCGTACAGCGGCCCCGCCCCCCAGGTCTCTGCCAATCAGCCTTTCAAAATAGATCTGACAGAATTGGACCACATCATGGAGGTGTTGGTGGGTTCGTGACTGGCGGACACCAGAAACACACAGACAGTTTAAAAAGAGACAGACTGGAACGAACATTTGGGGTGTTTCCTGGTTGTTGTTTCATATGTTATTTTTTAAAAAACTCTCTTCATAGGTCGGTAATTGTAAACATCGATGGTGATGTCAGTTAGAACTACTATGACAACTACTACTACACAACACTGTGCATGCACTGTGCTCGCCTTTCCAAATATGGAAATGAAGTAACCGGGAAACAAAGACACACACAAAGGTTTGTATTCCTATACTTGTGAGGACCTTTATTGACTCCAATTCATTCCCTAATCCTAATTTTAAACCTAGTTTTAATCTTTAACCTGAACCTAAGCCTTAACCCTGGGAAGTAACTGTAAATAGAAAACTATGACGACCTGCATATTGTCCTCATGCTGGGGGATGCAATCATTCTATCCTTGTGAGGACATTTACTCCTCACAGGTATAGCAATACAAGTGAACACACACATGACACACACACACACACACAAACACACTGAATTCATGGCTTTTTAGCAGACGAGTGCCTTTCAAAATGACCACTTCTTCAATTCCTGTTTTTACAGTATTCTTCCGTTTTTTTTCTAGTTCTTGTCCCTTTTTTTGTTTTATTATAATTTATTGTATCGTGTTCAAACTATTATTAAGCAAGGTAATTTCTCATGATCAAAAAATAATTATTTAATCTTTATCTTATTACAGACGCTATGTTTTTATATTTAAAAGCGAGCATCAAAAAGGTATTAAACGAGGAATACATTGTTTTACCAGTGTGCTGCATTGCATATTAGCTTGGCTATATACCCGCGCTTTGGGAACAGCTCTAAAATGGACTGGACGTTCGTTAAACGTGTACAGATCATGTCTTTGAATTCATTTCAGGACAACTTTTTTTTACTTTCCCTTCCTTATTGGCAGGCTAATGTAACTGTGCTGGATGCTGTTTTACATGAGCCCCAAACTACAGGCTAGTTATCATGCTTCAGTTACAGCCGAAATTCAAATGAGCTACACCCACAGGCCAGGAGAGCTTGACGTGTTTACATTGGAAGCGGCACATTGGAGGCGCATCAACACCACCATCAACTCTTCGCCTCCCGGCTGATTGCAGATGATCTGAAAGTCCTAAACCCAGCGGAGACTTTGAGGCTCCAAACACATGAAATTTGTCTCTATAAGCCTCAAGACAAACAGCTATTGCATATAATTTCTCAGAATCACACAAAGGAAACTGAATACTTTTGGTTTGGCTCCCGCAGAATTACGTTACGACATATTAAAGCGCTGCATACAGTATGTTTACTTGTGTTGGCAAAAGGATCTCAGGGTTCAGCTAACTTCTGTGCGCTATGCCGCACAGTTTTAATGCTGACCCAAGGGCTCAGCGCGTATGACAGAGGGAGGGCTAAATCTGGCTCCTGAATGATTTTTGAGTGTGGATTTTGTGAATCATTTGAATGTGGGCAAACACAAACCACAATGTTAAGCTGATACTGCAACCATGCAAAAGACTCACTGTTGTTTCGAAACAACTTCTAAGTTGAGGATTCCCACAGTCTACACGTTTGTGTGTTTTTTGCCAGCAGACCATAGACACACACAAACATACACATACAGTTTTAAAGAGAAAAGAAATACGCAGTTTATCCCTCGAATATCCACAGTTACGCCTTTTATATGCCATCTGTTGACGTAAGAAATAATCCCGTTTACACAAATTTACCCTTTACCTTTTTAAAAGTAAATTGCTATAACTGTCCCCATTTGACAGATGTGACTATTAACTGTGGTGTTCCGTGTTAAAAGGGGATAAAATCAGATGGAGTAGAGGCAAACAGATCTACAGCTTCTGAAAGGATTCTTTTAAACACTGATTTAGACCAACATGAAGGTGTAGGGATGGTTATAATTCGACAGGTAGCTGTAGTGACCTGCCATCTTTTCTATTCATGCAAAGATCACACTAGTTACAGGACCACGCGACAGAATCATCTTCAGTGTCCATATAAATGTCATGTTTTTGAGAGGTCCTACAACAAAAGGCCTTTTCTGGCTTCAGACAATGCTATGAGGTTTTCACTAATAGGCTCAAACTTTAAAGGAAAAATCCACCCTTGAATACTTAAACACATAACCAATCATTCATGTTCAAATGATTTGTTCATCTACTTTTGGTGGAATTGGATTCTGCCCCCTCCTCACTGTATAGTTTTTAAATATCAATGAAAAATGGTGACTTTGCGTTGTAAATGGGACAGAATCTGTTATGTCTGACTCATCTTACTGTGTTAGCCAACTGAAGTGAGGTCGGGGTGGTGTCAAAACTTTTACTGGTGGAAGATCATTAGTTTCCCAGTGTGCATTTGACCTTGGCTAGTATGCAAACAAACCGCATTTAAACAGAATACAAAGCCGAGTGTGAGCTGAGCAGATAGCAGCGCCAACTCATACAGTTTGCAGACGACTGTGTCTTGTTTCTTTCACTATATTTGAATTTTGGAGTGCTTGTTTTTTTTTTTTTTTTTTTTTTTGTCAATGAAGTTATTTATTCATTTTGTGTTTTCTCCTCCATGTAAATATATTTATTTTTGATGTGAAGTGAACATTTGGATTGTAAATGTGTGTACAGAATGTGTGGTAGGAATGTATCAGATAGGAATGTATCTGAGTATGGAATTATGGTTGGAAGCCATTTTTATACACATATAAATCTATATACATATATATATGTATATATATGTATATATATCTATATGAATATATACATAGTTAGTTATATTATCTTTTTTATGTTTGTTTGTTTGTTGCTTTGTCATAGATTTTTGTGGGGTGGCGGCCACAACTTTTTACACCTTTTTGTACTCTTTTTGTTCACCATTTTTTCCAGTTGCAAAGGCGAACAGTTCATGCAGCAATACTCAAAAAAGCCGTCTCCGACGTTCAGATGTCAACGACTCCAAAGCCTGTCACAGACGCTTCAATGCCAAAAGTAATGTACATAGTATGAACAACATTCGAGCTCCTGGGGCTTTTTTGTTGTTGTTTGTTGTCGATCAGTGTTTGTTACCGAACCTTGTTTTAGCGCTGTACCGAGCATGTGGCGGTTTGAATCGCCGAGTGAGGCCCATTTCCTCTGTGAAGGCTGTATTTTACACAGACCTCAGAGCTGTGCCTTTTTCTATGCAATAGAACACAAACACACAGAGAGAGAAACTATCTGCTGATCACTGTATTGGGATCCAAATGTGGACTGTAGATAAGAAATACTTATATATGTATATATATATGTATGTGTGTGTGTGTGTGTGTATGTGTATATATATATATACACACACATATGTATAGTATACGAGATAAATGGACAGCTGTCAATGAATTTGAAACAGTCTTACTTTTGTAGTTTTATATATATATATATAAATATATATATATATACAATAAACTGTAACAAGAGCAGTAGCCTGTTTTGTCTCCTTACTTTGTGATATTGTGTATGGTCTTTTTCTTTCATATGAATGCACATAAACACAATGAACTTCATATTCATACGCTTAGCTGATGTTTGACCACTTTGTTGAGAAAATATTCTTGACTCAAGGTCCACTTGCAAGCTTTTTCCAGAGCTTTTAACCGCGAAGTGGTTGAGAGCTCCGGCAGGCAGGTGAACGGGGTTGGGAATTTTATCACAATAATGCCAAAATATGTATAATTAACAACAAAATAATAACCTTACAGTTTATAACATGCAGTATGACTCAACCCTATCAAAACGTACAATTAAGAATTGTGTTTTTTTTCTAAAGGTTTATAATCTATTTATTCATTCAAACTTGGGTAGGCATCAGTTTTTTTATATGTTCACCATCTATGATAAAAGAGAGCTGCTTATAAAAGTTAGCATCGCACTGGACTCTCCAAAAAGCCAATGGGTTTGGATTATTGCAGAAAAAAAGCTCTGTTGCAAACGTTTATGATACTTCCACGTTTTCTTCAGCAAGATAATCTTTGCAAAAAATACACCACTTTCATGATTTTTGAAGCAAAACTACAATTGGCAGAAGTAAAATGATAACTTTAGGCTATAAACAAACTTCACCACCACCATGACTTCGTGTGACCACCACTAAGGTAAAGGTGGAGGTGTTAAATCGTCTTATTTAGCCACTTGTGAGCAACCCCCTTTTTTAAGACATACAAGCTTCAAAATTCACTGTAAGTGTGGTATTTACAGAGGTATTTTATGTCGTAGAATAAAACGTTAAATCTTTTATATGGTAGCCACAGAGCTTTATTACAGGATTCTAAGCAGCAACCAAAGGTGCAAAAATGCTGACTCGTTTCCTAGTTTTAGGACTCATTCCTGCAGCTCTCTATAAACTCTAAAATATTTCATCACTCTCATTCAACAAGGTGTTGTGCCATGGGATAATCTTGTTTATTGTCCTCTTTAGATGTTTCTCCACACATGCTACTAAGTGACCAGGTTTTTCCTCTTTAAGGTTCCCAGGACTGCCTGAATATGCCTTCTTTTTGTGTTATATTATCCTGTTGGCCAGGACAGGAACTCGCAGCCCAAAAAAAGACATTTTATCAATTGTATTCATCCAGTCAACTGTTAAATTATATTTTACTGTAAGGTCTCCACACACCGGCCTCACTCCTGTACTTTCACCTCCAAACATACATACACAAGATATCTGGCCTTGATTTGCTCTTTGATTCCCCTGCAACTGAAAATTATGAAAATTCTAAGAACAAAGGGATTTGCATGGGAAAGACACAAAGCTTTACGGTTGTTATAGGAAATCTTTTTTTAAGAAAGTGAGTCCTTTGAAAGAGTTTTTTGTCTTTTAAGGACAGAGGGACAAAACATTCGTTGTCACACTGTCAGTTGTAAAATCTTGAGACACTGTGTCTCTGGGTAACAGCTCAGTAGTCTCCATTATAAAGCTCAGTCTGTCTCTTTCTCTGTTTTTATAGTTTAACGGTGCCAACATTGGCCTCCGTTAAACAGCCGTGACTCCTGATCCGCAGGCCGGTGGTTATTTCCAGCATTCAGGCCGCGCAGCTGTGATGGGGAAGGGGGACGGGACAATCCGTCTCTATTGGTGGAGGAAGGGGAAAGTTTAGCTCAATTTAGCCACGGCAAGAGCTAAGGTCACTGAGGACAACACAGAAGACAGTCAGCAGCAGAGGCAGTGAGACAGAGGGCTGTCTTATGCCTCTGTCCGTCATCTACACACTGCTTCTCACTTTATTTTGTTAATGTGGCTTTTATGGCAGGTGGATAATTAATACATGGGTAGTGTTCTTTTATGAAGTGGTCAGCGGACTTTACTGATTTTACACCAAAACTTCAATTTCCCCAAATTTCATTATCTCAAAACACACTCATTATTTGTATTCCTGTATAATAAAATTATAATAAAAAGTAGGTTGGCCATGGAGCCCCAAAAATCAACAAAGGGCAGTTAAAGATGATCAGAAAAATAATTATTACAGTCAAAATGTATTGTCAGTTAAAATAATTTCCATTTAAGAGTCATTTTTTTTACAGGGTTTACGATTCATAGTTTTCAGTCACGTGAAAACTATGAATAGAAAGATGGTTTAAAACGATCAAAACTTGAGCCTACATTACCCACAATGCAATTTTTTTTTTTACAATTTTCATTCTCAAACTCGTAGTTTTAAAGCCCAACACACGCCGACTCAAGTGACATCCCTCTGGAGACAAATAAGGCTTTAACTGTTTTCACCTATGCAGTAGTACTTATTTAGGATCTTATTATTGTTACTATTATTATTATTCACATTTTATTATTCATGCATGGATAAACAAAGATAAATTATAATCCTCATTATTATTATTAATATTAATAAATTGAATATATATAAATAAATATATATATATATATATATATATATATATATATATATATATATATATATATATAGAGAGAGAGAGAGAGAGAGAGAGAGAGAGAGAGAGAGAAATAATGATCATTAATTAATAAATGAATTATATAAAATTACAGCTTTTCATAAAATCAGTTCAAGTCTCCCAGTCTGTCTTTGGAACAAAAAGGGTTTTTATCAAATTTTGAAAATGAAAAACACACCCAATAGATATATAATTCACATTAAAGCTCAATTTATAAAGCCTGGGATTATACATGTGTTAATAATAATAATAATAATAATAATAATAATAATAATAATAATAATAATAATAATAAATACAAGTAAATCACAAAATAAAAAAGACAGATGCAAGAAATAGGTAGATTAAAACCTTCATCACTAGCTTTATTACAGCGCCACCTCGTGGTTAAATACCAGAGGCGCAACGAGTCAATGTGGACAAATCTGTAATTCCATCATGTGCTATATAAATATAAACAGCAGTCCTTATACCTCAGAGAAAGAGAGTGTCTTTTTTTAATTCTCCGCACTCTAAAGTTAAAACTACCCCCCCTTTACTTAAAGAATATAAATAAAAAGTGCAAACAGGAGAGCAGCAGCGCCCCCTAGGAGGCCTGGAGCGCTGGCCTTGGTGCTGACAGACCCCTGTTTACACCTCCATTGTGTGATTGACCCCTTACATGGCCTGCGTATGTTTGACCCACACTATTTTTGCAGATTGTTTAGTTTTTCTTCCTGTATTTACATTACATTACATTACATTACAGTCATTTAGCAGACGCTTTTATCCAAAGCGACTTACAGTCAGTAGTATATTACATATCATTCACCCATTCACACACTGATGACAGGCTACCATCAAGGTGCCACCATCAGACTCTAACTAACATTCATGCAACATCCAGTCCACACCGATGGCAAGCCTTCGGGAGCAACTTGGGGTTAAGTGTCTTGCCCAAGGACACATCGACTGCTGAAGCCGGGTATCGAACCACCGACCCTCTGATTGGAGAACTACCTTGCTCTCCACTACGCCACAGCCACCCTTTCACTCTCATTGTAATGATCAGATGGCTGATACGAAGACAAGTACTGACATTCTTGTCCAGCTTCTTTAAATAGGCCTGACAGGCTCGAGAAAGCAGTACTGATGATGATGATGATGATGATGATGATGATGATGATGAATGTTACAAATTGTTTCAAATGCAAACATTAGTGCACTTATGGACAAAGGCCAGCAGGATATCAGATACATAGTTCATTAAAAAATAAAAGCTATACAAGACAAAAAGGGGCCTTTATGTTGAAAATATAGCTGCAGGAATAAACAGGGATGGGAGAAACACTCAGAAACACTGGTAACTGAGATAGTGTAGGACATTATAGATATTTCTTTAATATTCTTAATTTGTATAAAGGACAGAGACAATTGAGAGAAATGTGCAGCTATGTCATGTTGTTTTTTAGTCACCCCATTTATTCAGAAGTGTGCCACACTGCCAGAGACCCCGGCAATCTCCTCTACTCTTGCATCATTTCATCCCCATATAAAGGGCCGGCTCCTGTGCGCATGTTCCACAGAGCTCCGTGTCTCCATTGGCTGCCTGCTTCCTCTCAGCCTCTCACGCCGGACCAGCCTCCACACAACGTCTGTGTGTGTGCATCCCGACCCACGCTGCACCTCGGAACTCCTCGGACTGAAGAGAAATAAAAAAAAAGAGAAATCAAAAAAAAAAAAAGCAAAGATGGAGAAAAAGAGCGAGATCAACGGCCACGCCATGCCCAGCTCGGCGTCCACAGACCGGATCGTGCAGCAGGAGAAGAGCGCCCGGAGGAGCTGCTCGGAGAAGCTGACGGAGTTCCTGAGGAAGAACCTGCTGGTGATCATGACCGTGTCCGGCGTGCTGGTGGGCGTCGGGCTCGGCACGCTGGTCCGCGGCATGGACCTCACCAAGGCGCAGATGACCTACTTCGCCTTCCCCGGAGAGATGCTGCTGCGGATGCTGAAGATGATCATCCTGCCCCTGGTCGTCTGCAGCCTGGTGTCCGGCGCCGCCAGCCTGGACACCCGCTCCCTGGGCAAACTGGGGGGCATTGCGGTCGCCTACTTCCTGGGGACCACGCTGATAGCCTCCGGGATCGGGGTGGCGCTGGCCTTCATCATCAAGCCCGGCGTGGGTGCGGGGTCCCTGAGCCTGGGGCTGGAGACCGTCAGCAACGACAAGGAGACCGCAGACTCGTTCCTGGATCTGGCCAGGTACCGACTCTGATGATGGAGGAGCAGATCTAGTGGGGTCAGGGGCGCCGAAAAGGGGGGGTAAAGGAGACGGATTCTAGGGGCCCATGATGGAGGGGGGCCCAGAGAGGCCCCTAATGATGATGAAATTATAATACAGAAAAAATAACGACACTAAGTTATTAACTAACATATAATCACACATGTTTTATTTTCCATGTCCTGGTAACAATTCCTTTATTTGTTTTGGAAGCATCAAAAAATTTTGCCGCTGTGTTGGGGGCCCTGTAAAGATTCTTTTCATGGGGCCCAAAATCCCTAGCGGCGCCCCTGAGTGGGGTATTGCAGTATAGTGGGAGTTGGGGGTATATGAGTGTGACATATCGTGGAGCAGGTCAGCGTAGCCCGCAGCTGATGATGAACAAAAAAAAAGCCACTAAACGGTGATGTTTGTTCGGTCAGAAGAGGTCGGCTTCTCCGGATCGGGATCGATGACAGTGTCATGAGATAAAGTTAGATGAAGTTAACAGCGTATGTGCTGTGTGACTCTTTACACCTGCAATCCCCATTCATAGTGGATCACACTGAGGAAGCTCACAGCATCGACTTGAGAGCCGGTCTCTAACTAACGATTACTTGTATTAAACTGTCGGTTATTTCCTCGATTAATCGATTAGTTGTTCGGCCCAAAGAATGAGAAAATGGTAAACATTAAACTGTCGGTTAACTTTTAAACTGTCGATTTTCGGTTATTTCCGAATTAGTTGTTCGGCCCAAAGAATGATTGGTAAAAATTAAACTGTCAGTTGTGAGAAAATGGTAAAAATTAAACTGTCGATTAATCGATTAGTTGTTCGGCCCAAAGAATGAGAAAATGGTAAAAATTAAACTGTCAGTTTAACTGTATTAAACTGTCGGTTATTTTCTCGATTAATCGATTAGTTGTTCGGCCCAAAGAATGAGAAAATGGTAAAAAAAAAACAAAAATATGTATAAATAATATTTTTCAAATGTATTAAGCTGGAATCAGATCATTTGTAATACATTGGTATTATATCGATATCGTGATAGAAGACTAGATCTTTTCTTAGATCGTGGATATCGTAATATGGCATAGTTGTTATCTTTCCCTGGTTTTAAAGGCTGCATTATAGTTAAGTGATGTCATTTTCTGAACTCACTAGACGGTTCCAGCTGTTCTATTATTTGCCTATTACTCATTAAGTTATTATATCCACATTACTGATGAATATTTATAGAACAACTCATTGTGTAAATAGTTTGTGAAAGCAACAACAGTCAACCCTCAAATACTCAAATCCTTTCCACCTCATGCAGCTCAGTTCAGTGCTGGAAAGTTAACTAAATAACATGTTTGAGGTATTTGTACTTTGTCCTACTTTTACTCAAGTAAACGATCTAAGTGCTTCTCCCACCACTGACTCCAGCATGCAGCTTAAGGCAATGCTGAAGTGCCACTTGGTCATGCTTTTCTTCCTGCTTTGCCTCTTGAGTGGAAAAGGAAAGAGGGCATGGTGGACTCAAGATCTGATTGAGTGGGCACCATAATATAATAATTATTTTTTTTACCTCATTTTTGGGCTGTGTTTAAGTGGCAGCATTCTACTTTTGTGAGCAGGGAATGAGTGGACAACCATTCCTTTTGTGTCCAGAAACGTCCAGCTACTAGCCTGTTCAGAACCTGGTCCAGGAGGAGTCCTAATAAGAAGTTCCCACGGTTTGAGGGAATGCTGACAGCTGTTGAAAGAGCGGAGTGTATTTTGAGGCAGGCGAAAGAGGTGGAGGGATGAAACCCCAGCAGCAGCACCGCGTAGTACAAACTGAAAACCGTCCGCTGCAGTCAGCATTCCTCCCTTATCACAATAGCAGGTGGACAGGCGGATTTTATTTCCCAGTCTTGTAGAGTTTATATTTGTACTGGTGACCAATTGCTCTAAATGTTCCAGGAAGGATTAGACCAGTACAGGATTCTGAACTCTTATGCCTAATGCTGGTGAATTTGGACTGGTGGTTTGTAGTCTTTAAGAGGATAGAAATACCAGTCAGGGCAGGGAGGTGTTTAACCTTGGTGGGAGCATCGGATTGTGTAGCTTCCTGGACACCATGCTCCAGTCCAAATATTGTCTTTATCAGTTGCTCCTTTTCCCTGTGAGGGTTGTACTATTCCTCTGTCAACACACTCTCATATCTGGGACAAACAGTTCCTCTGAATCTCCCTTTGAGCTTATATGTGACAAGAAAGAAAAATTCCTTTAACATTATTCCAAGCTTAACACCATTATTTTACAAACCTTCCCACATATATCTAATCTCTTCATGATGTCAAACAACTGATCTCAAATTTAACTCATACTTACAAAATGAGTGGCAAAGTCATGAAGGCAGTCAGATTGGATTGGTGAAACAAACTCAGGACTTTCGCCCAGGAGATCACTGTGTGTGTCCAGTGCAAAACCAAAAGTCCTTTTAAGTAACTTTTGTTCGGTAACTTACTTACTTAACTAATGCCAGTTACTTCAGTTACGTAACAAAGATGCACATTTTTATGTAACAAATATTTTTAGGCAAACACAAGAGACCGCTGATTGTTACCTGGCTTACGTCCTTAACTAATGCCAGTTCCATAAGTTACGTAACCAACATATTCCGCTGTTTTTTATGTAATTTACATCTTAAACTAATGCTAGTTACGTAAGTCACGTAACAGACATACTTATACAACAACTTATTTTAACCCAAACACAGGACTTTCATTCAGAAGATTAAGTTCGCTACGTAACTCACTTCGTTATCTAATGCCAGTTAAATAGTTACGCAACAAACATACTTATTTTACATAAGAAACGTACTTAATTTTACACAAACAGAGGACTTCCACCAAGGAGACAACTGTTCGTTATGTCATTTACATCCTTATCTAATGCCAGCTAAATAGTTACGTAACAAAAATACTTATTTTACATAACAATCATATTCATTTTAACCCAAACAAAATACTTTCACCTAGGAGATCGCAGTTTGTTACGTAACTTACGTCTTTAACTAATACCAGTTACACAGTTACGCAACAAACATACTTATTTTACAAACATTCTTACTTTAACCAAAACCCCGCTCTTTTCCTAAACCTGAACAAGTAGTTTTGTTGCCAAAATAACTTTTCGTAAGATATCATACAGCCAGCTGTATGAGGATACGTTGATAAAACGCGTAGTATCAATTATGGTTATTAACGTAAAAAACAATTTAATTAACGCTTTTTTTCTCTTAGCTGGGACAAACAGCTAGAAAAGGATCAAATTCTAATTATAGAAAAATAATGTTAATATATGACAATAAATATCTTATTGGAGAATGAATCTTAATTTGGACAAGTATGTCCAGCTATTATAGAAAACCTCAAAGAGTTTGACTCAGAATGTGTAGAGACACCAGAAAGTCAGAATCACTCCTGACCACATTAGCTGAATAACCCGCATCTGCTGCCTTTAATTAAATGGATCTTGAACAATGTTTGGCTTCAATTAATTAGAAAATCAAGTTGTTACATAACCGCTTTGAAAAAGCAGTCCACAGAGAGGAGGCAGTGGGGCTCCCGTTGGGAAAAGCATGCCAGCTTTCAGCTCTTGTTTCCCAGAGTTAATCCAGATCCTCACCCTACTCATGTGACAGCAGGAAACCTTATCGCCCCCCATGGAAAGAAGAAGAGTATGAAACCCTGTGTGGGTGCAAGAATTTAACCAAACAATTACATTTTTAGCAGCATTATGAAACAAAGAAATGACTAAGTGACGGTATCATCTGCCAGTGTGGCCAGTGTGACTGACATATTTAACAGCTGATGCAGCATTTGGCCCTAGACTGAAGGTAGAGTTGACGTGGGTCATGGGGTTATGGTCTAAATTGCTTGGCTGTGGTCTGGCCATGGGAATAGATGAGAGCAAAGTCTGTATTTCTTTGCACAATATAGTGTGGCCACAGTGGATACAGTTACAACAAACACACTAATACATGGAAAAGGCCTGCAGGCTTCCAGTAATCCCTGTATGCTTGTTTTACAGTAGAGAAAATAAACTCAGCTCGGTGCCTTTACAGAAATACTGTCAACCAAAAGTTGTCATAAAGGATTTTTAAATTATCATTGCTTAAAGGTCCCAAGTAATTTGTTATTTCATTTTTTTTTAGGTCTTTTACTTTGGCTCCAGACAGAAATATCTCAAATACTATTGGATGGATTGCCATGAAATGTTATACAGACGATCCTGCTCCACAGAGAATTAAGCAAACTGACTTTAGTGATGTCCTGACTTTTCCTCAAGACTTTTGGGTTTTCTAGTCTAATGCCGTGACAACAATAGTGCTAATTAGCAAATGTTAGCATACTGAACTGAAATGGTAACATTGTGAGCATTAAAGAAGCTGGAGATTAAAACTCAGAGCATATCCACAACCTCCTGACAGCTCTTAACACGGCAGCAGCTGAGCCGCACAGTGCAAACAACAAAGCACAGAGTAGCTCAGATATTGACTCTACTCTCGGCTCAGGTAGACATTACTCCTCGACCTCTTTATGTAGCAGATAGTTGTCTGCTGCTAAATCAATGCTCTGAATGTCTTCAAGAGAACCTTTAAACCTGCTAAACAACTTCATGTTAGCATTTAGCTTAAGACGCTGCTAAAGAGCTCACAGGGCTGTTAGAATGGCAGCAGACTATTGCATACTCTCAATTAATAAATGAATCTTGTGAGTTAAGATTTATATATGTTATTCATTGGTTTTATTACATTTTATGTGGACTAATCTTAAAGTTGAGTTGTAGCAAAATTAGCTGAAAGTGAATGCTTTACGAGTGGCTATCAGCAGCAGCTCATGCATTCAAATGAGGTAAACCAGTCGACTGGGTGCTTACGAGTTAAATAACCACCTCAGCTATTAAAAAACGTTTGTTTTGTTGTTAATAATGAACATGCACTCACACGATAGACCTCTGTGAGTTTTGATGAGCTAAAATGCCTTTGGCTGTCACTTTCAAATGGCAAACCAATGGTAGACATGAACACATAATAATAATAATAATAATAATAATAATAATAATAATAACTTTATTTATATAGCACCTTTTAAAAACAAGGTTTACAAAGTGCTTCGACAGACAAGCCAGCAAAACAGTGCAATAGAAGAAACATTAAGAACAATCGTTAGGATAAAACTAAACTAAGAAACAAAATGAAATAACAAGTGACAACAAATAAACGAACAAGATACATAAAATAAATAAATATTTTTTACATAGAATGTATGAGTTTAACAGCAATGGATGAATTCTCACAATTGCATGGTTGGTTGAGTGTTGTCTACCAACAGCAACATACAATAGTATCCTGTTTCACCAATGGAACTTTGTTAATCTTGACCTTTGGTTAACCGTGATCTTTGGTACAACCGCTTCACGCCCTGTCAACACTGTTTTTATGTCTTGGCAATAGTCAATAACATGATCTGTCATTCATTATAGGGTAAGAATACAATCATAACACCTTTGTAGGTAGCTATAGACAGTGACACCAAATGTGGCAAAACTCCATCTTTATCAGTCAAAATTGAAAATTACTCCTTATAATATGCAATCTTTACTCTCTGCTGCTGTAAGCCTGCAAATGTCCCCGCTGCGGGACTAATAAAGGATTATCTTATCTTATCTTATCTTAATCCAACGAGAGAAACTCTGTTGGATGAGAAATCAATTATCAAACTTTTTTCTTTTTTTGTTCTTGTTTTGGGAGTCACAATTAGTAATTTGAGTAAATATTTGGCTGACTGGACTTTCTGAATGATGAGAAAGACAACTGTCCATGGATGAAGTCATTCTGTTTTTTGTTTTTTTAATATCAGAATATACAGGAGTCTGTAAACTCCTAAACCAGCAGGAAAAACCCACCCTGTCTCCTACATAATTACATTCCCATACAACTGAACTGCACTCTCATTTGAGTTTGGAGGGAAACTTTTTTTTCTTCCCGGATAACAGACACAGATTGAAACAGTTTGAAACATGTGGTTAACATTGTAAGTTGACATGAAACCAAACCAAAAAAACACAACAAAACTACTTTGCTAGGTTTAGCCAACAAAACTACTTGGCTAGGTTTTGGCAACACGACTACTTGGGTTATGTTCTGCAATAACACTACTTGGTTAAGTTTAGGCAAAAAACTACTTGGTTAAGTTCTGCTATGACACTATTTGGTTAAGTTTAAGCAAAAAACTACTTGGTAAGGTTCAGTAAAAAACATCATAGTTTGGCCTAAAATGACGAAGTTGGAACAAAAAAACAAACAAAAAAAACCGCATCAAAACTACTTGGTTATGTTTAGACAACAAAAGTACTTGGTTCACAACGGACACAAACTTTAGTGTCTACCTGTTTTTTTTTTAACCAATCAACCACCCTGATCTCCTCTTTAGATGGACTTCTGGGGACTCATATGAAACCCATTTATGATACATCAAAAGCAAATGTAATCCACAACAAAATAATTTTCTCTCAAAACGTAATACAATAATACATTTTGTTGAATGGGAAGGTCATTTTTAGAAGAAATCGTTGGGGAAAACACATAACCGAACTAGGTGTCATCTTGTTATTTTTATGAACGTCTCTTGAAGACTATCAAATCTCGGTTTGACTATCAAATAAAGGAAAACTAAAATGTAAATGAATGCAGTGATTCCTCCAGGAATATCTAATCCTAGTAAAGACCTTGTTGATTTGTTTTAATAAAACATGAACCAGACAGTAGCTTAGTGCCAGAAAAACTGCTCTGTCTGGAAAGTCCTGGGAGACGAGCCAAAGTGTGTGATGACAAACCAATCCTGTGAACATTTATCTTTTAGATAGGCCAACCACAGAGTTCTGGAAGACTGTCAGAGTTCAGCTGCTGTTTGTTTTAACAAACCAGAGGCTTAAATATTACCAGTTTGTCCATCAAAAAAAATATCAAACAAGGCAAAACAACATTTTCTGTGGAGATAACTAGTTTTTCTCTTTCTTTCTCAGGAATTTATTCCCAGCGAACTTGGTGGCTGCTGCTTTCCGTTCTGTGAGTTCCTCACCACACCACATTGTCCACACCTTTTATTTCCACTAATTCCCCTTTTTGATCACCACGTTCTGTCTTGTGTGGACTGTTCATCAGAATTTATTCCAGCAACCACGCGGATTCTGCTCAATGTTCATTTACAGCAGCAGTAAATCGGCGCTGAGAGCCTCATAAGGCCTCTTAATGAGGAGATGCTCAGAATAGAGACCGCTGCTTTCCACTCCTCGCCAAAAACGCTTTTTTCCTTGTCCCTAACCAACCGTTACCATGGCGAAACCATTCCATTCCAGCCAGCCTAGCAACCTGCCTCGGCTCGCTGCTTTTGAACGCGGCCCCGCTCCGCTTCCTAGAATTATGTTCACGGCTGTTAAGGCTAAAATGAGAACCAGGAAAGTTCAATATTTGGGGATGCAGTGATACACAAAGACTATGCACACAGTAAAAGCACACACACCCACAGATCCGGACCGATTGCCCCAAACTCGCCTAAAACCAGGTCGGTGGATTATAAATTCACAAACAAGCTAGTGACTTCTCACAGGGAGCGGAAATGGAGTTTCAAAGTACAGCCAGGCCACAGAGTTCAATATTCACCCCCACCAGCCAGCCTATACTGTGGCAGAGCCCCTGAGGAATGGGTCCAACGGTGGATTAAACCAAGAAAGCAGAGGAGAGGGGAGATTAACACAACATGACAAGCAGCTAGATGCTTAAACAGACATTTAAACAAATGAAGTGTAAGATTTAGCCTATGGGGAAGGCAGTCATTTTAGTTTTACGATTAAGGTCAGGTAATGTAACTGTCGGAATGCCTTAGTATGTTTCCAGAATCTATAGCCTCATTTAAAGTCAGATCTGTCATGATGTCAGGAACCTTTATCCTAGAGGGCTTTTTAAAGAAATGCAGGGGGGGGGTCCTGGTTTTCGCTGCTGAAAGTAGACGGAGTCAAACTGGCCCCCAACTCAATGCACACGCTGCATTCCTTTTAAGATCAATGTGCAGACGTTGTTCTAGAGCAGACCTGGGCATTGTACGGACCGGCCCGCGAAAGATTACATGATAATTAGAAAATAAAACATATTTTCTAATTATCTTATGGGTGGACTAAAACCGCATTGCTTTTATTTTGAAGCCCATTTATTCTCACAGTGCACGCAATCGTGCACGTCAACTGTGCACGTGAAATGCGTGTGATTGACAACCTGTCACCCCTGAAAAATGCGAAAATGTGGGCTCATGCCAAAAAGAGGAAAGTGGATGCCGAAAGCAGAACTTTCAAACAAATATGGACTACTAATGTTTTCTTTACTGAAGTCCAGGGTGAACCTGTGTGTTTGGTTTGTGGGGAGCATGTCGCCGTGTTTAAAGAGTACAATTTTCTTTTCTTTTTTTTTTTTTTTTTTTTTTTTGCACAGTTCTGAAAACATTAAATGTTTAATATAGGCATGTAAAGTCAAAAAGGCTACAAAACTGGGACACTTTTCTTTACACAGTTACACAGTTCAGTGACATGTCTTGTTTATTTTGGCTACAAAGATGATGTGATGTCTTTAGAAAGCTAAGAAAATCCTTGTTTCAATAGTATATGAAACTCAAAATGCCCTTTGTTATTAATGTGACTGAAAATGAGTCAAATGTTTCACATTTTGTTTATCATTTTGGAAATTCTATTTGAATAAATGATATTTTTGAAAGCTAACCTCACCTTTTAATTGCCAAATAATAACATACACTCTTACCAGCGGTCAAAACAATGCCATTTACTGCTTTTTATATAGAAATAAAATGTATATTATGCATAATTGAGTTCGGCATTTTGGCCCGGCCCTCCAAAATATTTTCAGTTGCTCATTTGGCCCCCTGGGAAAAATAATTGCCCACCCCTGTTCTAGAGTAATGTAATTTCTTCCACCATCGTCAGACGAAGAAACTATGCTTAGGAAACATTTTAAAAATACACTATGAGCAACTTTGATACCATCTAAAATAAATTTAATCTATCACTCAATGTTTTCACTTTGATAAAATGATTGAAATTGAAACAGTAGTTTGACATTTTGTGGGAATACATTTATTCAATTTCTTTCATAAAATGAGCTGAGAACCATTTCAATGGGTTAAGTACTAAGTTGGAACTGGGATGCCATTAGCTTAGCTTAGCCTAAAGACTGGAAGCAGGGGGAAACAGCTATCTTCGCTCTGTCCAAAATGCCTCTTCCACCGTGTCAAGTTCTCACTAATAAACACACTTGGAGTTGTGTGTCTTGTTTTCAAAGTGAAAATGTATTCCCACAAAAATGCATGACGGAACACCGCCCAACAAAATTAATAACAAGCTTTCCTTCCCCTTATGTTGCAGTATGCCACTGACTACAAGATGGTTGCCGTAGGGAACGACACCAATGGGACAACCCTTTATCAAAAGGTATGAAATGGAAGCATCCCATGCAGACAGTCACACACATAACACACACACAATGGTTTTGCCTCGTGCCACTCAGACGGCAACCTCCGTGTCTGAAAAGTGGATCCAATGCGGAAATGATTAAACCTGCATCTTTTGTAATGGCCAGCAGGTGGCGACTTCTCTGGTTGCAAAAGGAGGTCAGATTGTATAGAAGTCTATGAGTAAAAAAAAACTACATTTCACTTGATTTATTACCTTAGTAAACATAGTGAACATGGACGTTTAGGGCTTGGCTAACTTGTGATTGACGGGTCTCAAGCGCAGCATTGTCCAGTCTGGTAGATGTCTGTGTTTTCGTCATAGACCTTTAACCTTTTCCCAGTGTGTTTTTCAGTTCGTGATATTGGTCTCCTAAAAATGTCTTGTGCAGGGTTCAGTTGTACTTAGCTCCACCTCCTCTAGTCACTTCTAATTGCAAAAAAGCCAAGACGGCGATGGCCAAAAATGAAGATGGCAACAGCCAAACTAGAGCCACAGACCAGTGGGTGACGTCACGGTGACCTTGTCCACTTCTTATTTACAGTCTATGGTGCAACTGTGCAGTTGCCATTTGTTAATCCCATGGTGGCTATTCTATTTGTTTTTCTCACATACGGCCATAGCACAGCTTGGGCAAGATTGTTCACACATTAAAAAGTAAATTGTAAAAAGAAAACTTGATAAAGCTGTCAAAACTGAGCAAACACGTACTTCCTCAGAATTAAGCAGTGGTTTCATTACATTTTGTATCCATTATTTCCAGTGCTTGTATGTGTCATATAACTGACTCCATGTCACACCATAAGGTTAAATGTGAAAATATCATGACATGCATGCACAGCTGCCTTAAGGGGATGCAGTTTCTTATCATTCTAAAACAGTTCAGATTTGTCTTTACTGTCTTGCATATCTTATTTCAATGTGTTGAAATGACACCTGAAAATTGTAAATCATTGACTTGGCCATGTGGTTAAACAGGACACACGTGTGGTTCACCCATAAAAGTCTGGTTTGTTACATTCAAGTCTGGGCTGGTAAAACTTTTAAACAAGTGCATGAAGCCTGACAAAATGGTTTCTGTTTATGTAGTCAGTCAAAAGTGTTGACCAGCAGCCGGGTCAGCTTGACCCACCAGACAGCCATTGGGTGTGTGGGTAAATGGGGAACAAACAAGGTTTGGCAGAGACCTGGTTGCAGATTTCCAGGTTGCCACATGGGCCTTTTCGATGCATTGGATGTTGGATCGTAGATAATTGTTACATAGCCTCACCCTACAGGCTGCCTCGGAACTGCTTCCACTGGACCATCAAAAACAGCTGGGTCTGTTGAGCTGGACTTGTTCTTCTTAAAGATTGTGCCCACCCATCACTGCAGCTCCCATTGCAGATCTTCTTAATCCGTCCCTCCACACTGCTCCGGGCCCATCTCTAAACCGCCTTATCAATTAAAAGTGTTGCGATTCCAATTTGCAAAATTTTGAACATACAGTCAAAATCCTCTAAATCCCGCTACTTCTTGCCAGTGGCTATGGCTTTCCCCCACTGACCCAGTATGAGGGAACAGTTGGGGGATCCGATCTTGGCATAGCTCCATGGTATTTGTCGTGGGACATGCTGGACAGCTCCCCACCCCCATCTCCACCAGTGCCAGGGGGTGAAGCTGGTGGAGCTGTGGGAGAGCTCAGAACAATGGATGGGTATTGAGCCTAGGATTTGTCCCTGTCCTTATTTGTTATCCATCATTCAGTTCACTGAATCCTTCAACTGCCCCCAGACCTGTGCACCTACGCAAGCATACTGTGTAGCGAGAGGTGCTGTATAAGCCACTGCAGAATATATCAACACTATTGTTTGACAGGCTTCCACCTCTTTACTGAAAGTCTACAAATGAAGTCCCAGTCCAAGCTTACAGTATGTGTAGCCCCACCACCGTGGTCCAGACTGAAATACTTTCAACGACGAATGGAAGGATTGCAAGTAACCTTGCACAGACAGTCATGGTCCCCAGAGGATAAATCCCAAGGACTTGAGTTACCCCCTGACTTGGAACAAGACCTCCAACTATTGGATGGACTGGCACAAAATGTGGCACAGACATTCATGGTTCCTAGACGATGTCCCTAATGACTTTCATGATTATCTGACTTTTCCTCTAGCTTCCACCATAAGGTAGAAATTTCTGGTTCCGTGTGAATTTACTCGGTGACTACTGATTGAATTGAAAGCATTTAGCTCAGAGACGCACTGTGCTCAAGAACAGTGAACAAAGCTGTTAGCATTGTTTTTGCTGTTAGTCTTGTTGTAACCATAGACTGTATATATATATATAAAAGAAGGCCCTGTGATAGTCTGGCGACCTGCCCAGGGTGTACCCTGCCTTCGCCCAATGACAGCTGGGATCGGCTCCAGACCCCCACGACCCTTAACAGGATAAGCGGTTGCGGTTAATGAATGAATGAATGAATGAATGAATGAATGAATGTTTATGAGAAGTGGACAGAGTCATTGTGACGACACCCATTGGTTTGTTGACTGCCGGTTTGAAGCCTCGAGTTCGGCGATTTTGCTGTCGCCATCTTGGAAAACGTTCGTCGCTATGTTAGTAGTGACCATAATTTGAATACGTAGGAGTGTTGTAGAGACGCCATATATACGGCTCTAGTAGCGACAGTGACCTGTTAATCACAGTAAGCCCGTCCTAAATAATACTCTCCTTTGTGGTCTATTTGACTCTAAATGAACCATAATTTACTAAATGAACATCATGCTGTATTGAAGAAGACTTGAAACTAGAGATTGAGACCATAAACTCATGTTTACAATGTTTACTGAGGTAATAAATCAGGTGAGAAGTAGAGTCATTTTCTCTCAGACTTTTCGTCCACTCTCCATCCCACAATCCCTTCGCTCCATTCAGTCTTCTACAGTCTTACTTTGCTGTGTGTTTTTTCAGGTCCCCTTTGGTACCGAAACAGATGGCATGAACATCCTAGGTCTGGTGTTATTTGCCATGGTGTTCGGCGTGGCGCTGAGGAAGCTGGGAGAGGAGGGGGAAGAACTCATCCGGTTCTTCAATGCTTTCAACGAGGCCACCATGGTGCTGGTGTCCTGGATCATGTGGTGAGTAGAGTTAAATGCATGTGGGAAAATTCAGGGGCATTGATAGTATATTTGGACTGCATCTGATGGTATTTTGTGACAATACTGAGTATGTTAAAGGCACTGACTGTTCTAAACCTTTGTTACTGTTATCATTCCACATTCCACATGCTTTCCTTCTCTTTGTCATTCCCTGTTAATGCTTACCTCTTGCGTCTCTCAGGTATATCCCTTTTGGCATCATGTTCCTGGTGGGCAGTAAGATTGTGGAGATGGAGGATATGGTTATTCTGGTCACCAGTCTGGGGAAATACATCTTTGCTTCAATCCTGGGCCACATCATCCACGGGGGCATCGTTCTACCCCTCATCTACTTTGCCTTCACACGCAAGAACCCCTTCAGTTTCCTGTCGGGCCTCATCACGCCCTTCACCACGGCCTTCGCCACCTGCTCCAGGTAAGCTGTTACATAACATGGTACCCAGATGACCGTTTCAGTGATATAAATATATTATGAGGATAAACTATTAATGCTTTGCAAAGGGCATAAACCACGTTTAGCTTTTCTGTAGAACCAGTCAAGAAATACTTGACATTTTTAGCCCCAAAAACTGGTAAAGCTCAGTTTACATCTTTTGATTTGCAAAGTAGTGCTGCACTTGAAATCCTGTCAAAAAAAGTCTGTTTTGTGGTCTCCATTTGCTCAACAGCTCAGCCACTCTACCCTCCATGATAAAATGCGTGGAGGAGAACAACGGCGTGGACAAACGCATCAGCCGCTTCATCCTCCCCATCGGGGCCACCGTCAACATGGACGGGGCGGCCATATTCCAGTGTATCGCGGCCGTCTTCATCGCTCAACTCAACAATTTTGAGCTGAACGCTGGGCAGATTTTCACCATCCTGTGAGAGGGCAACACACACAAGACTGTTCTGACATTTCCCAGCAAGAGGTCAACCTTCTAGTACTGTATAATTCATCTGATAATTTCATCATTATTCACAGGGTGACAGCGACAGCCTCGAGTGTAGGAGCAGCAGGCATCCCAGCCGGCGGCATCATCACCATCGCCATCATCCTGGAGGCCATCGGCCTGCCGACCAACGACCTGTCACTCATGCTGGCTGTTGACTGGATTGTGTGAGTAAAGCCACGAGAAGCCCCACTGAAAACACACACAGCTGCGTCCGATCACGTCTGCACACACGTTGCCAACAATACAGTAGGGGAAACAAGACCAAAGTTCCCAACTGGTATGCAAACAAGTGGAAACGGAGGTTAACAGTTTGAGAAAATACAAGCCTGTTGTTTTTCCCCCCCCAAGAAACATTTGCCTTGCAGTAGTAGAGAAAACAAACACACACAGCAGCAGGTTAAATAGGAACAGGTTGAGATAGTTAAAGGCTTTACATCTGTTTCAAAAGACAGGTCCCAGGTGGTGCAAAAATGTGTCTATCAAAAGTCACTCCAGGGTTTGTTTTCTCCTGTTGTGGGACAAAACCATCTGAGCTATGAAGATAAGATGGCTTTGTGAAGAGTGGTTCCATGTATTTGCTGGTGGGAGCTGATAAAGAGTGTGTTTTGCTCCTTTTAGTGCTTTCTTTTAGTTTTCTTAGTGAGGAAATACTATACATGTAACTCCAAAAGGTTCAAACATGAATAGAAGCAGCTTATAACAAAGACAAATGAAACCCCTGGTGGTGGTTGCTTACTCCAAATGTTTGCTAACAGTAGACCACTCTGTGTGCAGGGATCGCACAACCACGGTGGTGAATGTGGAGGGTGACGCCCTGGGTGCCGGAATCCTCCACCACATCAACCAGCAGGAGATGAAGAAGCAGCAGGAGCAGCAGCAGCTGGAAGGGGAGCTGGCGGAGGTCCGGGTGGAGGCGGTGGCCAACGTCCAGGCGGAGGAGGAGACTTCGCCTCTCGTCACGCACCAAACCAAAGCCTCGGCTGCCATGCCAGAAGCCATCGAGTCTGTCCTGTGAACTCAGCGAGACTTTTAGTTTCTTCTTGCCCCCTGACCTTTTTGACCTTTCGGTACTTCTGATGTTGCTGCTGACGGGACACCAATCTGATTCGGTGTCCTTTCAAAAAAACATGGTCACTGATGGTTGTGCCATAGTAACAGTCCGTCTCTGAAGCATAGACAGTCTACAGTGTACCTTGTGGTGCTTTGTGCTTAGAAATTCGGTCAATTGTTCTCAATAAGTGGGTTTCCATTTAAGAATTTTTACCCAGATAAGAATACAAAGAATTTGTCTAATTATTAATTCGGAAAGCAATTCCTCAATTTAGCTAAAAAGTGTTGGTTTTTTTCACTAGAAGTATCATTTCTTGTATTTTTATTTTATTTTTTTAATTCATGTAAAATACCCCTTAAACATTCCCATTAACGTCGTAGTTGTGTTTGTCTGGTATGCTGTGTGAGATGCTCACGGCCATACGTTTGTACATTAGAGCATCGTCAGGCGCGTTTCTTTGTTTTTATCTTTGGACAGCAAATACAAAGACCAACATTACCCGTAGAACACTAAAAACGCCAAATGCTGTTAAGCTTTTGTCATAACTAAATTACACGATTATGGTGCATGTTCAGAATGAAAAAAGGACTGTTTGGGCCCAGCTTTAAGAAAAAAATAGATTTCTTAATGCACAGAGTTGTTAAGAAGATGTGCCCGGGCTTTTATTTGCTGACCGTCAGCAGACAGTGTCAAACATTAACCCCCTTAAATGACTGGTTAAGAATTTGGCCTCATGCAACCTGTTTATCTATTGAAACACTGCTCCTTTTTGGTACAGCATTTTGAACATTGGACCATTTCAAATGGTGTCTTTATATGCATTATTCGTGTTATATCCCCCAACTTATCCTATTTACCCTTGAGTAAACAGAGCGTTGGGGTTATTAAGAGAACCATGGCTCTCTCTCCTATAGGCTTACTATTGAAAAAGATCTCACAAAAAGCCAAGTGAAAACGTGAAAGGGCACATAACTTAACCTGCCTTCGTTTCCCAGCTGATATCGGCATTTTCCAAGCTTCTAATTTTGTAATGATAGCAGTTTATGGTGGCTTGACAATTTGCTTGTTGAGTCTGTATTGCTTGTTGAGTCTGCTACACACTGACCATCTCAGCTAGCTAGCTACCAAAAGTTTCAAAATATATCAGCAGTTTTTGAATTGGGCTAGTAAACTCTAAAAATGTGTGTTGGCATCTGTCTTACTAATTTTTTACAAAATACGTTACACAATCAGCTAACTATGATTGTTGCTCTTATTTCTTAGCAAATGTTTGCTTAGCAAATATATCAGGTGTTTCGACTAAGTTGCCGACCTGACACTCGCGTTAGCTAGCGTTTGCTACAAACTTAACAGATAGTTTGAGAGATTGATTTATGTTGAAAAGATCAGCTCCCAGTCAAAAACAGAACAGATATATATATATATCTGTTCTGTTTTTAACCAACCTTATATATATATATATATATATGTCCAGTCCTGTTGGGATAGCAAACAACAAGCTATGTAAATGCAACCCGCTGTTGTTGTCCAAAAGCGGAAGACCTTCAACATGGTGGAGAGCTTTTTAAGGGCATAGAAGGTATAGAGGGTTACCTACAGGTTGAGAAACCTAGGCGGGTGATGGTTAAGCACTGACCTCCAATAGTTACGTCAAGTGTACTTGAATAATTACGGTTAGTCATAAGGTTATTGACCTTGAATGGTTACGGTTAGGAAATGACCTTGAATGGTAAAGTTTAGGGATTGAACTCAAATGGTTAAGGTTAAGCATTGACCTCCAATGGTTAAGGTTAAGCATTGAGCTCCAATGGTTAAGGTTAAGCATTGAGCTCCAATGGTTAAGTTTAAGCATTGAGCTCCAATGGTTAAGGTAGCAAGGATTAAGAGTTTTCCCATGTTTTTTTCAATTTGTGGCCTACCTTCTAGACATGGCCCTTGATGAGCTCACAGGATCCTGTTAAAACATAAGCACGGGATATTATAACAGTTAATCAAACGCTAGTTTGCAAAACTGTTTGTTCATGAAAACACTCCAGTCTCCCTTTATAAAGAACAGATATTCAATTTACGGTTGTCAGTAAGGTCAGCAGCTCAGGATTAAGAAATCCCAGCAAATCCACAAGGAATTCACACAAAAATCAAAGCTTCATCAAATGTTTACACGCAAGAACTGGACCAAAATGCACGATGAGTTCACAATCCTATTGTGCATCATTATTCTTTGATTGTTTTTTCTCTATTTAGTTTTTCAGAGGCTTGCATCATCATAAAAGCCTGCACATATAAGATGTGTGTTTTTCGTATTTTAATTGTTTTAAAAGCTGAAGTGTGTTTCAGAACATCCCAAGCTATGTCACAGGCCCTGACTTTTCACCAAACCCTTTTCCTCTCCTATTGGCCATATTTTTATGCCAGATATTAGCTCAATAACTGATCTCTTACAGCTTATTTTCAATTCAGTCTCTGTGATAAATTCTAAACTGTGGTTGCTACTGTAGATAATGCTAAAGGGAGAAGTAAACTGCCAAATTTCTGATGGTTTAAAGAAAAAAATCTCCCTTTAGGATACACAAATTGACTTAGAATGAGCCTCTGCTGTCCTCTAGTGGTGGACAGGCTTTAATGTGAAAGTAGGAAACCGAGGGTGACGTGTCTCAGAGCTTTGTTGGACCATTTTTGTGTCTGTTTTAAACACTCGACGGTCTTCAGCTGGCTTCATGTAATGAAAACTGTGGTATTATTTCTTATTTATTTCATCAAACATTCATGGGGAACAACTGGTGATGTGGCTGCTCCTGTGATGTTATACTGTATTTGAAGAGGTGAAGGAACATCATGTATGTGAACGTGAGCTTGGTGCTGCTTTAGTTTTGTATCATGGCGTGTATGTTGACACTGTCTGCCATAAAGAGGAAGTAAACTATTTCTTACTTTACATTTTTAGAATCAACAGATTACTTTTCTAAGCTAACAACTACTCTGTTAACCTAAAGCTTTGTCACTATATTTTGTTGAGTATATCTGCTACAGTCACATGTGATTACACATAATGTACTTTATACACATACTTATATATTTGATATTAATTTATTGTAATTCTTTGTACTTTCTCCTTTTAACACTTTCTCCCAGTGTTTTTTTTTAATATGATGTGATTTTTAATGAACATTTTTGCCAGTATTTCTGATAAACCCAGCTGTCGCTTTGGATAAAAGCGTCTGCTAAATGACTGTAATGTAATGTAATGGAAAATGTAATGTCAGCAATGTACTTTAATTCCTGTTGTGTTTTATTTTATTTTATTTTAGGAGTAGCTGCTGCCTTGATGTGCCATGTCAATGTCTAACACTGTTAACAGCTGTCTCTTTGCTGTTGGTCATGCTGTCTGTCAATATTAAAAGTGAAACCGAACATTTTTCATGCAACCCAAACAAAAAGGCTACTAGTCTTATGTGCTCTTTATCATTAGGTCGTATTGTTATTCAGGGTGTCAGATTGTGTGCCGCTGAATGAAATGCAGTCCAGCATTGATATCATTCTCCCACGGAGCAATACCACTCAACCTGCTGTCTACTGCACCGCTCAAAGCAATACTTAGAGGCTTATCACAGGGAGGGAACAAGTAAACATCACCATGTGTGCCAACTGCATGAAAATGCAGACTGAATACTAGGAAATGTTTCCTGCTTCATTTTATTTCTTTTTTGTTGTTGTTTGTTTACACTTTTAATTGCGATAGACAATTTTTTCCCCACCCAGAAAAAAATGACATACAAAATGTAAAACTGGCACATAACTAAGTCTTGTGGAATCCCCGTCCTGATATAAACCTCAAAATCCCAAACAACAGAAAATCAATCAGGTGCTACTATATGTAGCTATATATATGGGTGGCTGTGGCGTAGTGGAGAGCAAGGTAGTTCTCCAATCAGAGGGTCGGTGGTTCGATGCCCGGCTTTGGCAGTCGATGTGTCCTTGGGCAAGACGCTTAACCCCAAGTTGCTCCCGAAGGCTTGCCATCGGTGTGGACTGGATGTTGCATGAATGTTAGTTAGAGTCTGATGGTGGCACCTTGCATGGTAGCCTGTCATCAGTGTGTGAATGGGTGAATGATATGTAATATACTACTGACTGTAAGTCGCTTTGGATAAAAGCGTCTGCTAAATGACCGTAATGTAATAATGTAATATGTAATAGCTCACCCTATAAGTGTAGTGGCCTGCTGGAATATAGGGTTTGTAAATTGTTGAAATGATTTATGTAAGGTCAGGGTGAAAATAATCTAATTATAATGAACCTTTATGAGAATTTCTATTTTTCCAATTGAATGATAACGATATCTAAAAGCCTCTGATGGGAAGTAGGAGCCAGCCAGCCAGCAGGTGGAGCTGGAGGGTTGGTTGTGTGTCTCTCTCTTACTATTACTACTTCTACCACTACTATCAGTAATGATAATAATAACAACTGTATTAGAATTATTAGAAGCTTATTGAATGTGATGCTTTGTTAAAGATTACGTTTTTTATGTTGAAGAACCAGTCTAATGTAAGATGCAGCTCAAAGTGTTTTATACATTAGTTAATGAAATTATACAAGGTGCCTGCACATAATAGCTATAAGCTTTGTTTATGTCTGCTCATCTCTGTTGGCTCTGTATGTGAATCTTGTACAAGTGTATGTAAGAACCTTGAGAGCTACTGGAGTCAAATCCCTTGTGTGTCAAAACATACTTGGCCAATAAAGCGAATTCTGTTCAGATGTAGAAATTCCGACAGCCTTGAAGGCAGCAGGGATGATGCTCGCCTTGGATCCATATTACCTTGTTAGCAGGTTGCAAGCTAGCTGAATACGGGCGGTACAGTTTTGCGGCTCTGACGGGGATGTCCCACCTTTATTAACACAGGCTGAAGACTCTGTGGGTTTGTATCGGCTCGACACAAGAGGGAATCACTTCCAGACTTTGGCGAAATGACGACGCGGTCGGAGCGAGAAAAAGCCCAGAAACTGAATGAGCAGCATCAGGTCATCCTGTCTCAAATGCTGAGGGAAACAGACAACAAGTACTGTGCTGACTGTGAGGCGAAAGGTAAGCCTGACAATGATGTTAATATTAAAAGATTCAACCTGCTAGCGGTTTGCTAAAGCTAGCAGCATATTGTCACGTTATCCATAGGGGAGTCACTGCTGTGCCCAACGCTGCATCTCTCTGAGCTGGACGCCAATAGCGTAATACCAAAGTGTGTTACGTTAATTCCGGTTATACAATATATGTTTTTCATTTTCAATACATTTATGTTGTAGAATGCAAAACATAGTTAATGCTTGTCCAGTCAGAATTAAGCCAAAAACGAACACTATTGATCTGTGCAAGTGACTGAAGAAATATACAGTTTCCGTTTTGCATTTTCAAAATAAAGTCCCCGTCGGGCTCTTGCGTTATTTTGTACAGTCGAAAGAACCAACAGGAACTTTTTTTTTTTTATTTGAATTTGAGGCAATAAATAGCACAATAAATTAACTATACTGAGAGGTTAATGATAACATGAAATCCCATTTTTTTAAAAATACATTTATAGAAAACTAAACGAAAACACGTTTGACTCGCTTTATTGCTTGCATCAAAATATGTATAAATACACTCTAAATACTTGCTAAATCACAGGATGAGCAATACTCGGATTTCATTCATCATTAAGCCTGGTAGACTGATGGTGTTCTTTCACGTAGGAGGTTTTAATATTGTATTTTTGGCCTTGTCGCCTTGTATACACGTCGTGAGTTTGCCCTGGAAATTCACGCTTATTTTGAAACCAGATGACCTGTATTTCCGGTTTCGTATTATGAGGTTACGGCTAACTTGACGCTGGTTTTTTAACCGACAGTATCGATGTCATGTCCTTGACTGTTTTATTTATGAGCGGAAAACGTGCGGATCCTGTTTTGTGGAGGCGACATTAAATTAGAGGTGTCGTTTGCTCGCTTGTCTGTGTGCGTAGAAAAACACGTCAGCAGCAGCAGACACTGTGGGTGTCCACCTCACCTCATCTCTGCCTCTTGATCAAAACTCCATTCAAAAATATGAAAGTTTGGGATCCCCTTTGCACAGGCTCTAACATACAATTCAATCACGGAGTTTCCCAAATCTTTAGGACCCAGTCTTTAATTCGGCATACATCCAATACATTGAAGTATTTCAGTTATATATTCCAATATATTTAAAAATGTGCATGCTGCAAATCCCAGTAGTGAGTGGTAACAACATAAACAAACACAAATGAACTTATTAATGTTTTGCACAATTGATTCAGCAAAATTATCACATGATCGTGATGTTACCTTAAACGTCTTAACCTATTTTTTTTTTAATCCTTTTTTGGAAGTATGGAAGCATGAAATTCCCAGACTTTTGAGTGGAGTTTGAACGTCTCGTGTTGGGGCTACCTATGACTGAGCCTTTTGCGTCATCGCCGTGCCTTTTGCTGCCTCCTGGCATGTGTGTTCTGCAGCACCAGACCTCCCTCTGCCGGGGAATCAGATTGGATCATGAGCTGCATCTCTTGTCCATTACATTACATTACATTACAGTCATTTAGCAGACGCTTTTATCCAAAGCGACTTACAGTCAGTAGTATATTACATATCATTCACCCATTCACACACTGATGACAGGCTACCATGCAAGGTGCCACCATCAGACTCTAACTAACATTCATGCAACATTCAATTCAATTCAATTCAGTTTATTTTGTATAGCCCAGAATCACAAATTACAAATTTGCCTCAGAGGGCTTTACAATCTGTGCACATGTGACATCCTCTGTCCTTAGACCCTCACATCCTCTGTCCTTAGACCCTCACATCCTCTGTCCTTAGACCCTCACATCCTCTGTCCTTAGACCCTCACATCCTCTGTCCTTAGACCCTCACATCCTCTGTCCTTAGACCCTCACATCCTCTGTCCTTAGACCCTCACATCCTCTGTCCTTAGACCCTCACATCCTCTGTCCTTAGATCCTCACATCCTCTGTCCTTAGACCCTCACATCCTCTGTCCTTAGACCCTCACATC
>NC_072454.1:22134740-22174740 GCF_027596085.1 Anoplopoma fimbria | reverse complement strand
TTGAATTGAAGTAAACGGGGCCCACATTTAACAACAGCAAAAATATATCAAACACCCGTTCACAGACTCTAACAAAACTCGTGCGGCATAATCCATAGTGTCATTTATCCGGTCCTATGGACTCCCACAGTCGAGAGTTTTTGATAGAGTTTTGCTGTCGCCCCCATTTACTTCCATTCATGGAGGCTTTTCACCGTGTTATGATTCTTCGTTTGCCATGGAGGCATGAGAGAAAAACCAAAAAATCGTAACAAATTCAAGGTAACACGAGGCGACTACACTGATATACAAATGTACATTTTGTGGGTAAAGTATCCCTTTTAATGTCATGATTTTGCCTCCTCATTAATACATAGAGCAAACCTGTTGATTTACTGTATATAGTTTAGTAGATTAAACTCAAGCCCTCTCTTTATCATCCACAGCTCATCCATTGATAGTATTTCACCTCTGAGTGACTAAACTCATCAGGCTGAGTAGCTTTTAGCAGTACTGATGAGATAAAAACAATTAGCAGTGTTCATTCTTTTTGATCTCGTCCATGCGCTCCAGCTATACACTCGGTTGCAAGTTTATTAGGTACACCCTAGCTCAAATATAACAACCCTGCCATTAAAAACCCTCCCTTTTGTTGCCAAATAATGTTCTGTCGATGGACTTATTGTTTCAGCAGGTGATTTGGTGAACTTCCTCTGGCTGGATTCGCCACACTGCCCTCTATCACCAGCAGATGGCGCCCCATCTTCACTTGCTCCATCCGTCCATCCATCCATTACATCTGCTGACCTGAATTTAAAATGCTGAACAGGTCAAAAATATTCAAAATCTCGCGGTCACCTTCTTATAGAACACACAATGAAATAAAACAGGTGCTGGATTGTAGAGTAAAAGTTAGTTTAGCTCCCACTTGTCTTTATTACCTCTGATGATGGTTTTACTTAGCATCCGTCTGCTGTGATTTATAGACCTTCATGTTCCTCCAGTTGATTAAGAACAGACGATGAGACTTTAAGTGATGGATTTCTATCACTGTGATAATGAAGAAGAAACATTTCCCTTTTATAGGAGCGCTCTCTCCTCCTCATCACTGCTGACTCTGAATCACACTAACGGACCAGCAGAGAGCAGCACTTTTTTTATTTTATTTCCCCCCCCTCGTCAGTCAATGGTTTTCCACTCTCCTCCGGCCTGCGCTGAGGACTTTTGGCAGCCCTCCGGGGATTTAACTAAGAGGATATTTTATTAATTAGGAACTGGAGGTTGTTAAACTTCTTTTTAAAGGAGAACGCCACTGAATTTCAGCACGGCGAAGGTTTATTATCTTAGCTTGAGGCACCGTTCAGCTTTAATACAGTATTACAAGCTGTTTTTTCTTATTCATAGAAGTAAAAAAAAAAAAAAAAAAAAGAGAGAGAGAGAATAAAATTGGTTTCAGCCAAACATCATTTAAGGAACTATTAATATTATATACAGAGCTCTGATGCTGAGTTTCACGGTGTTGTACAAGAGGACATTAAGACGAAATAAAAGCCCATAAAACCTAAAGAGCCACTTGACTGAAAATGGTAATAAAAGATTATTCAAACAAAGAGACAGTGGCAGGAGCCAGAATGGATTTTTGGGAGCTGTGGTTCAGAACACACAAAGGACTACAGTATTATTAGTAGAGCAGGGTTTGTGTGAGTCCAGACAGACGTGGTTCCGGTCCACAAAGTCTGCTTTCTCTAAGCTTTGAGGCTTTAAACTCTGTCCCCTGGAGAAGGAGACGCTTCCTCTTCCAGACTTTTTGTTCTCGCTCATGAATATTGATCAAACGGGCTCGCAGGAGTCGCATCAGTAAAATTCAGATGTTCCTTGTTGATCTTTTTATTTGTAGCCTCAGAGCATTTTTTTATGTCCAAACCCCCATCGGGACAGAGCGGCCTCGCTGGACATCCGTGGTCGCCGTCTCCACCTCGCTTTGATTTCACGCCCCCTCCCAGCTCGGTGTGTTTCTGTTTGTTTGCCTGCAGGTGAATAAAAAACTCTGCTTGTATTTGTGCGCATCTCTATTAAAGTCAAGATGAAATGGAAAACTCTTCTTTTTAAGCCTTTAAGATCGCGTCCCGGTCATGTTGTGCTGCTATTTAATAATAATTACAAAAAATTCAATATCTTCATATTTTTATATTAAAAAGCCAATCATTTTTTCTTCCTGTAAAGTAAAATAAAATGTGATGTGCGCTTACATAAACTAGCTAGAGATGCGCTGATAATGGGATATGATATCGGCCCGTTACTGGCTCAAAAAGATGGATGTAGTTTCAGTCACAATGGGCCGATCTGGACGATGGATACCATTATCTTATTAAATAACAGTTCAGTACATTTATGTCATTTTTTGATTCATTTTGTTGTTCAAAGTTAGGAAAGTGATGTTTAAGTCAAGCCTGATGTCTCCTTTCACATAAAAGAATGATCCCAGTCACTTCCACACAGTGGGGCACACAACTCATTCATTTAAACACCAAAGCCCAGGTATCGCTATTGCTATTGGGACTACATTCTAAGCCCGCCTACTTTTTGGCAGTCCAATCAAAGGCAAAGGATTTGATTTAAATCCCTCTCTTAACTGTGCACTGCCAACAACACTCTATTAACAAAAGATGACACATTACAAGCTCCGCCAATAGTTTGTAATGGTATACACTTCCTGTCTCCTAAGTGGGCGTGGTCATTGCCATCCCACCTTAATTTGATTAGTTTCCACCATCGTGTGAATTGATGAATGCAGATTGGGTTATATTTGCATAAATGTGTTTATAGTTTCTCTTTCTAGATATTTACACTCAGTGTTACTGTGACAGCTCATTTTCTCAAAATTTTTATGTCTGAAAAAACATTTTAGTGTCAGATTGTTCGGAAGATATGTAGCTTGTAAAAAATATTTACATCGGTGACGATTGATCGGTCAAAATCTGTGTTTGCGTCTTTTCCCATTGGAGTGAATAGACTCAGGAACTGATTCTAGGTTCTCAAAGGGGCGGGGCAGAGGTGAATCTCACGTGACCCTAAAACAGGAACATGCTGTAACTTCTGTTTCAGTGGGGCTTTAAGTGTGTTCCTGTGATGTCATCCTCTGGTATTTCTCCGAGGCTCAGTGTGCTTGTGTGTCCTTTGTGCAGGCATGCTAGTGTGTGTGTGTGTGTGTGTGTTTGTGTGTGAATATGAGAAGAGCTCTTTGGGTCTAATCAGGTCAGCTGTCTATTTTTGCCCAGACTTCAATACAGAGAGTTACTGAGTGTGAACAATCCACATGAGACACAGACCAACACATACTGCTGTTTCACGTTTATCTATTCAGTTCACAGAGATCATAAACATCAGCCTTTCATGTATGCTTTTAACTAAAGACTCGTGCAAGGTCGTTCTAAGGTCAGGGTACGTTTTCACACCAGGTATCGTTGATGGATTCCGTGAATAGCAGTTATTGTTTTTGAAAAGGCCAACAGATAGAAACGGCTCATTCAGAACAGGACCGCAGCATCCAAACATACAGGAGGTCAACAGATACGGACCAGGGCAGTAGGTCAAAGGTCATAAATCATAGTGGCTTTAACCGTCCTCAGCCGGGGACTCCTCTTTGAAACAATGGCTATTATATTACACCCGCCACAAAAGTTTAACATTACACCAAAGTACACGTGATTCCAGCAATAGATAAAAAATATTGTGTTGCTTAACCAAGTAGAAGTATTTTTGCTCCTTATTATTCAGGCATAAACCAGTGACATTAACTACGTATACATGGGCAAAATATTCAGTTTTTTGCCAATATTCATGAAAAAGACAATATTCCTTATAAGCTGTTTTCATTGATAATTGAAATGAATATTCCGGTTTTATAAACACCTTTTCGTTATTTTTGCTGCTTATTTTTTTTTTTTCAGGACACCATGTTGCCTTTTGTGTGAGATTTCTGTCACAGTTTAGACTTGTAATACTTCAATTGGCCTACATAACTCTTAAAAATAAATATTAGTAGTGGATTCCACAGAGCCTGAACTAATAAGTCATGGTAGCTGGTTGAACAGTGGCTTAGGTTCTATGCACACAAAAGCAGAGCAGATTACTATCAGAAATCAGGATAAACCACAGGAGCCTGATAACCCATTTGCAAATGAGCTAAAGCCCCGTTTACACAAAGGTAGTCATCAATCAGATTTGAGTGGCTTAATTGTCTTACAACTGTATTTTATTTACAGTAATATTTTAAAAGTTTAGTGATGTAACATATTTTTCTTTGTGTGTGCGTTCTATAAACATTTTAGAACGATTAAAAAAAAAACCAAATCATTTTACTGCCTACTACCTAAAGGCTTCCTGAAATCCCATTTACATAAACTCTTTGCTGCCAAAAGTGTTGAATAATCTGATTACGCTAAACTACTCAGAGGGATCGCTGGTCATCATCTACGGACGCTGGAACTCACCGGCCAGAGCAGCATCCCTGCTCATCATCTCAGGGAGAAATGTGACTGACAGGGTTGAAAAAAATTGAAAGTATAATTCGTGCGAGCAGTTGATTTTTTTTTTTTCTTTCTATAATACAGTCATACCATGCTGAAAAGCTCAATTGATTTACTCGCAGTAATCGAACCGATCAGAAGCCAGAGCAGAATGAGAATCCACTGTGAAAACCGATTGCTAAATGAAGCCTCAGTGTATCTGGATGTGATCTGCAGCGTGCCAGAAACACATCTGCAATATGCGGGTATGCATATTTGTACTCTGTATATCACTGTATGCGTGGATGAGGACATACTATGTTCTCGCTTTTTGTAGATGTGCGTTCAGAGAGGTCGTCGCAGGGCGGACCAAAGTGAAGCCCGATCCACACAGATAGAGTCCGGCTTACTGTGGCTGAGCTGCTTTGACTCGGGCTTAACGCTCAGTCATCCCTGCCTTAATGCTCCTTTAGGCCCGTCTATAGCGCATTAGTGCCACCGCATTAACACACTGACGCTCTCACTCGAGGCGGGGTGAGGCCCACTAGACTGAGTGCGTTGCTGCTGCACCATCACCACCGCCATGTAGCCCGGATCCATAAACAGGCTATCCTCTGCGCTTGCTGCGTTCAAAGGCGCTTTTCCGATCATCAGATTGACGGATGGTGAGCTCCGTGGCCCCCGGAGAGGGAGGGACGGAGCCAACGCCGGCACCGAGGGACCACAGCCACTAGGCCATTAAAATGATTTGACTTGACATGTTTGTGCCATCTCCTATTCATCCCTGTGGAGATTTGGCAGAGCGAGGGGTTGTTTGTGTTACTTTTATATATGATGGATGATATCAAACATGATATTTATAAGGAGATTCTATAGGTATGCAAAAGTGTGTTAAAACTCAGTGAGTTTAATTGCCTTTAGTATGCTTCAAAGTGCCTGACGGAGGGTCTGAACCCCCCCTTTTTAGTTGTGAAATAGGGGTGGAGCTGCGTTTGAAAATCTTTTTGTAATTTTTTGAGACAGAAAATCCGACAATCATGCCGACTTTATACGGCCATAGGCCAGGTTTGCGGGGATGTTAATGTCAAAACTTCTATCTCAAAACGACCTCTCTTTAATATTTTGTGTTTACAACTGCACAACATCATTCATTTCTCTGGCTGGTCTCATTCGGCTTCATCTTCATTTCTACCAAAAAATCATTCGCTGTAATTCGCAGATACCCCACGCATTCCTTTTTGGATATTTTCCACGTAATCATGAATTTTGAGCAGGCGGGACATGAGGTTTAGGGGTCCAACAAAATGTTTTTCTTAAACCTAACTAAGTATGTCACCCTCTTTTCCTAAACCTAACTAAGTATGTCACCCTCTTTTCCTAAACCTAACTAAGTATGTCACCATATTTTCCTAGAAATTGACACGTGTTGCGGGATTTTGAAGGAAAACCTTCAAAAAAATAAGGGGTAACTTTTTGTAGGATATCATTCAAAACGTTGAATGAGGATAAGTTACATTTCTTCAAGAAGAGTCAAAGTGTGTGCTGTTGTTCCAATTTGCTCAACATATTGCAGCCAGACCATAAAGATGCCACGATGGCTGGCCTTGCCTTCGAGTGTCGCCGTGCTGAAGAGGTTTAAAAAGCATAACAAGATTGGACGACAAGCTGTACAAACTTCTTTGTTTGAAGAACACAAAGGCATTTTAGCATCCTCCATTCATTTCACAGACTTATTCTTCTCTAGACACAGTGTTGCCAACTTAGCGACTTTCTCGCTAGATTTGGTTTCCTTTAGCAACGGAGCGTCCTTGATGTGCTCTCATGTAGCTGGGCCACCCTGACTGATGATGTTCAGCCGAGCAGCCCGGCTGAAGCGTGAATGAGCTGTGAATGTGTGAACGCTCTTGCAGAGTCAACAAGTGATTTTATTACCAGTATCTGGGTCCTCCATTCATGACATGTGAATACAGGTCCACAGTCAACAGCCTATTTAAAAGCTCTTGAAATTATAGGGAGATTTAGATGCCTATAAATGAGATTAAAGGAGTTTGAAAAATAAGAATAGCCAATAATAAAGCTAGTTAGTCAGCTGAGTTTAGCTTGACTTAATATTCAACTTTTGTATGTGTTTGTGTATACGTGTATAAGTGAAGTTTGTGTGTGGGTGTATACTGTATACACGTATATGTATGTATATAGTTATGTAATGACATCACACATATGCAAATAAGCTCATGTCGACGTCTGTAGCGACATCTAGTTACTTTTTGAGCATGCCTATGTGCTTTCCATTAAAACAAATGCAGCTTCAACCAGAACATGGGGGGTTGGAGATGGTCTCACCATGTCAAACCATGCAGACTAAGGAATACCAAAGCAGGCTCCTTCTCATTTTTAGCCCGAACTTTGATTTTATCTGCTGAAATGACAACTGTATGGGGCCGATTTAGCGGCCAGAGCTAGCTATACTATTTCAGCTAACCTTAGATCCATGAATTGGTGTTTTTAGCTGACGGGAATCTTATAGTAGGGTCTTAGATTTGAATTTGCTGATTAAATACGTTTTTATTGCCTTTTTTTTATAAAGTTTGCGGTAGGGTTGGGCAATTTATTTTCCATCGTCCGATAGTGCCCCTTATTTAGCACTGTTGCCTCACAGCAAGGAGGGCCAATGTGTGGAGTTTGCGGGGTGTTCACGTGGGTTTCCTTCCCCAAACCAAACATGTACCCCCTCCCCCACCTGGGCACTGTTGATGGGGGGGGTTGCGTCAGAGAAGGCATCCTCCATAAAACCTAAGTCAAAGATGCAAATCATAAAATCAGACTTGTTGATGCCCAGGCTCCCAACGAGATGGAAACAGATGATCCACAGTGGACGAGGAAGAGGAAGATGAGAAGAAGAATTATTTTCTGATGATGCGGAGATAAAATTTGTTTTTAGTAGCTCCCAACGGCCACATTCGAAGGTGAACTAAAAAGTCTGCCATCATTGTAGAGATGGGGATTACGGCCAACATTTTCAGTTTGAGTTCCAGTTTTTCCCTGGAAGACATTCACAGCGTCGCACTTGTTGGTTGTTCGCATGAAAAAATGTCTTGTGGAGCAGAGTTGTGCCAAGAATGAAACGATGGAAAAAAGAAAAGAAGAAAAATAATACATTGTTTGCGACCGCTTGACAAGAACAGGAGTAAGGATGGGGAATACTGTACAAACACAACTGTACTTTTTTTTATTTTTGGCAAAGCTTCAAAAATTCAGTGCGAAGTATCTCCCTTGCACAATGCATCTGGCTTGTAGAGAAATCTACACTAAAGCCTTGCTCTGCCTTCTCCCGTTGAGGACAGGGGTTTGGTGAACATAGGGTCTTTGGCATGTTGACAAAGGTCCTAGAGTACCGCCGTCTACAAATATCAGCTAATCAGCAGGACTCAACAAAAAAAGGTTGATGTCAGACCTCAGACCCTTGCTTCAGACTGACTATGGGGCAGTTGCTTGAGGGTGAAATACCAAATTTCCATCCCTCCTTTCAAAAGATGTCGCTCGATCGCCTGTCAACAGGAATCACAGTCTCGTCGGTGTCTGCCTGGAGGTTCTCTGCTTCTTCTGGTTCTGTGCAGCGAGCTCTCGGCACTTGTTTCTTGTTCCCTGCCAGGGCTTTAATGTAACCGCATGTGGGTTTTTCTTTTTTTTTCCGCAGTGGCCTCTGTCTAGCAAGCAGAGATACAGAATCCGACCTGGACTCTTCCCAAATTTGAGTCGGTTTCACTTCTGTGCCGTGGAAATTTGTACTACACTCGGGAAAAGAAAGCCTGTTGTTCTAGCACATTTAATGGATAATGTGGCAGTTTTTTTTTCTTGTTTTAAATAATTTCTTGTTTTTTTTTACCCTTAAGCTAATAAAAAGCTTTTGAAATCAGTCTATTAAACTGAAAGCTGCTTTCATTGATCTAAAATGCCTGTTCTTAAAGTACCTTTCATATTTAGGTTTTTAATTATACTGACATTTAATTAAAGCCATTAATCATGAAATGAAAGTAATTGAGAATGCATGCAGTAAAAGAACGCACATTTTAGAATCCTTCAGCCTTTTAAATACTTCATTTGAAGAGATCCTAAAACACAAAGTCTGTAGCATTTTAAATAAAAAAATCAGCTTTTTAATTTGGAGTTTATTAAACGCAACAACTCTTAAGACACAACTTGTACATTTGATATTAAAAAGGATATATATGTACAGTTTCTTGTGCTTCAAAATGGCTAATAACAGATGGTGCATGCTGGCACTTTAATATTGAAGAATTATTCCAAAACCACAGGAACTGCAATCAAATGATATCCATAAATAATACAAACCCCACTATACTCCTTTCCTAAAATCCCATTAACGTGTATTAGGGATTATTACCTTCCGAGCACTTTTGATAAGACAAACTGTCTCAGGATAAACTAAAGTTGAAGTCTGTACGCTCTGAAACACTAAACTGGGGTTTTTCAAGTGAGACAATTTTGCCAAAGTTAGTAAAGGCTTTGAATGTTTGTGCTGTTTGGATTTTTATCTCTTCTTATTAACTTCCTGACTCCACCTGTGTGCCTCTGCACTCTCCAGAAATCCCTTGTCAGTCAAACAGTTTGTCCAGTGTGTGGAAGCGAGGGTTACCTTTTGAATCTTTCAAAGCACATTTTTGATTGACTGTGTCGGGTGAAGAGGTTCAGAGAGAATCGGGGCCATCGGTAGTTTTCAAGTTTTAATTCAGCGCTTTCTGCTGTTCAATCACCTCCACGGTTTAGATTTTAATTGAAAGGGAATGGAAAGGCAGAATCTGCATTGTCTCAAATGATGATGAGAGATGGAATACTCCTCTACAGAGTCTGTTCAACTGATAACACAGCACGACCTTCACATTAAAGGTGCCATTTGTATAATCTGGTTGGAATTTAAGGATAAAACATTCAAAAAAAAGAACAGACATCAACAGAATATGAAGAGGTTACAGCGTTGACGTTACGTCAAAGAAGTCTATGTGTTGAGTTGCAGAGATATCTACTGACATTAGCATGCTGTAGCATATTAGAGATGCAGAAGAGCTTGTCAATCACATTAAGGTACAGGGGCCGTGTACGCTTTGATAGTTTGTTTATTGGACTAAATCCAATTGTCACAAATGAGAAAAAGACAACATTTTTAGTTTCTTCCATTTGGCAACAGATCCACGAGACGGACCTTCAGTTAGCAGTTATCTGTAGCCACTTGAGTTCCGCTAGCGCAAACCCCAGCGCCCTAACCCTGATTCTGGAAGGACCGCACTGCGTCTCCACCGGATCAGCGCACTTTCTTTTGCTGCCGTGACACAAGTCGGACTCAGCGGTGCCGCTCGCCACCAGCACGCCGTGTCTCCCGGCGGTTTTCACTAACTGAATTGCTACAGACGCTAACTGACGGCCCGTCTCAAGAGCTGTCATACGCTCTCCTCCCAGCGGAGTAATCTTGTGGTGGCTGGGAGGACGAAATTAAATAATTATTTTGTTTCCACCACTGGATCTTATCCAATAAACATACACGGACCGTACATTCCCCCCGGTTAATGGCACAGTAAACACACAAATGGCTAACGTAAACTAAATGCCAATGTCAGACGTTTAGATTATCAGTGTTATTTTGGCCGACTCTAGAGTTTCAGCAGTTTGGTTGAATTTTACGTATTCTTGCGCTGCCGTTAGTTAGAAATTGGCTTTTTTTAGTTTTATTGCTGATGTGTGGACCCAGTCGTAGAGGTGAAATGCTGCCCCCTATTGGTTTGGTGGCCAGGCATAACACATCCCACCTTTTTGAAATTTTAACCAGTGCAGCTTTAAAGCAGAAATCTCTCTTTTTATTTCCTACTTCAGGTCCTCGATGGGCGTCATGGAACCTCGGGGTGTTCATGTGCATCCGCTGTGCCGGCATCCACCGTAACCTGGGTGTCCACATCTCCAGAGTCAAATCTGTCAATCTGGACCAGTGGACACCTGAGCAGATCCAGGTACAAAAACACACACACACACACCTTTCACACACACACACCAGCATGAAAATACTGCAGTGACACGTTAATATTAAGGAGAAAATCGACCATTAATGACAATTCTTACTGCTTTTTCAAAAGTGAGAATTTCAGCTGGTCTCTATATAAAGGAATGGGATATGCATAAAAACTTTTACACTGAATGTATCTGTGATTTATATCTGATGAGACCGATTTGGATCCGAATTTTTTTCTATTTTCTATAATAACATTTTCTCACTGTGAAACATTTTTTTTTTTTTTTTTCTATTTTCTATAATAACATTTTCTCACTGTGAAACATTTTGAAATTGGAACAGTAACATGCCGAACAGTTGGTGAAAAACGCCAACACAAGATAAAAAAACTAATCTTTTCTTTGTGCAAGTTGGCCTTTAAAAATCCCTGGAGTATCACTATGTCGTTTCTGTTATACGGTCTAGTTTCCCTTTAAACCTTTTTAACCAGATTGACCTAATTTGTGTCAGAAATCGCACCCTTTACTCACAGATCCACAGTCGAATTTTAACACTACTGAAGTCGGACACATACTGCTGGAAACAGTGGAACAAAATCATAGACTGTATATAAGAACTGGAAATAGTCACTCATTGGTCTGTGGACTGCCGTTTGAAGCTTTGAGTTCGGTGTTTTCTCCGTCGCCCTCTTGGATTACGGCCATTGCCATGTTGTTTTTTTCGCAACCAATACACGCACGTTACCATATTTGGAATGCGGACGATTGACGTAGAGAGGCTGCATGCAGCTCTGGTAGAGGCAGCGACCTGTCAATCACAAGGTAGACCTGCCCTAAAGCATACTCATCTTTATGGTCTATTTGACTCTAAATTGACCATAATTTACTAAATGAACATCATGCTGTATTGAAGAAGACTTGAAACTAGAGATTGAGACCATAAACTCATGTTTACAATGTTTACTGAGGTAATATTCAAGTAAGAAGTACGGCCATTTTCTCATAGACTTCTATACAATCTGACTTCTTTTTGCAACCGGATGAGTCGCCCCCTACTGGTCAGTAGAGAGCATGCAAGTTTTAAGACACTTCCGCATTGGCTTCACTCGGCAGAACTGAAGGTTGCTGCCTGGTTTGTAACCATTTTTGGACAAGAGGGTGGGGCCAGCAGCTAACAACAAAACATTGTTAAAAAATAATGTACTTACCTTCTTTATCTTCTATTTTATTCCAAATGGAACCATGATTGACCAAATGAACAACATGCTTCTGTATTGAAGAATCTATTGAAGAAAAGACTTGAAACTAGCGATTGAGACAATAAACTCATATTTGACACACACACACACACACACACACACTCACATGTTTAAACACACACCAGTGTTCAGGGACTACACAGACCTGTAATTAGTTTGTGTATAGTCGTGTTTTGTGGGTAACTGCCATGACTTATTGATTCAATTACACACAATAAATGAGGAGAACTGGTGTGTGCATGTGTGTCTGTGAAACTCAACTGAGCATGCCAATCATTTATTCAATCACCCAGTTTTTAATATATTCAATTTGTGTGTGTGTGTGTGTGTGTGTGTGTGTGTGTGTGTGTGTGTGTGTGTGTGTGTGTCTTCAAGGCTTTGCCCATCTATCAGCTGTGTGAGTCAAAACGGGGTCTCTCACTCTGAATGTTAATCACTGTTTTTCAATGACTAATTAATTCTGGATGGCTGATTGTTCGGACTCCATCTCCTCCACTCCACCTATCATCACCCCATTTATCACCCTCCTCTTAATTTAGCCTTGACCTCACAGGGCCGGTGTGTCTTTCACTCCTCTCGTTCGCCTCCGTGTGAAGGAGTCGCCAAGCAAATGGAGTCGAATGCAAATGTGAAGAATGAAAGAACTCTGTGTGCGTTTGACATGTTCTTTAAAGGCGTTTTAACCAATTGATGTATTTTTTATTTGTTTCTTCCGCTGCTTTTCTCCTCGCAGAGCATGGTGGACATGGGCAACAACAGGGCCAAACGGCTGTATGAAGACCACCTACCGGAGAACTTCAGACGGCCACAGACAGACCAGTATCCTCATTCCGGCCTTGTTTCTGTGTGCTTTTATTCTCTGACTGTCTATTTACTGCTGTGTGCATTTATTCGACCCCAACTTCATTTACAAAAAGCGTAGTTTTTCACAATACCAGTCACCTAACATTGAACGCTTGCTTGCAAAATGCTTTTAACACACTCCATGCGCATTAAAACTGCATGTCATCATGCATTTTTATGAAACCCTCCGTCACCATGGAGAGATTTGCATACCACCATATATATATGCCATCCCATATATTTACGTCCGAATCCTAAAGCTCCCTATGTCACCATATATTTGCATACAAACTCCCCATGTCACTGCAAATTTGCATAAAAGTGACTTATTTCAAGGTGGTTGTCACATTCAGATACTTGATAAATGAAAGAAAAAAGACTCCAGCACAGCTTTGGCAAAGTCTCTACTGGAGGGATGAACAGCAGTCTTCCAAAAGATATTCCCTCTTTTATTTTTTAGATGTTGGTGACTGCCCTGTTGCTTCAAAGTCTCCCATTAGTATTCAATAGTATTGAGATCTGACAACTGTTAAAGCCATAGCATCTCCATTCTCAAAGCATTTAATGACCCCTGTGCCCTGTTAACGGGGAATAGTCATCTAGTTTTTGATGATCCAGAAACTTGACTTGCCCTTACCTGCTCAGTATCTAACTATAAAGTAAGGAATATCTGAGAGTATGTATATTTGTGGGTGTCTTTTGTATATCTGGAGAACTGTTTGATTTACTTCACACTCGGCGGGCGTATTGATGGGGACCAAAGATGTGCGGTGTTGAATTTGGTGCAATTTAGAGATTCAAAGATTCATCGTGACGCGGCGTGGACCATTCTGCACAAATGTGGAGACAGAACATTATAGTATGTTTAGTTTCATTTATGTTCATTGTGAGTCTTTATTGCATTTTTGCTGAAATTTACTCTCTGTCGCGCCAGTTTCTCTCCTCTCTCTCTCCTCCGGTCTCCGATTTTGGCAATCTGCAGTCCGCTAGCTTGTAGCTCTCGCTATCAATATTAGCTGCTCCGGTGTCAATAATGTCGGGCTGAAAAAACAAGCATGCAGGCTGAAATTCAAACATAGTGATCTTAACCCTGTAGGGAGATGCAGTGACTAAGTACGATTGGGAAAAGCTATGAGTAAGGAAACTGTAGGAATTGTAGTGTGAGGCCAGTGAAGATTAACCCTTTACTGTGAAAGAGTTAAGAGTCCTAAGATTAAGCTGTTGACAGAAGTGTGCTCTGTGACCACACCCAACAGTGATGTCACGCTGTACTGACACACCCTGGAGTACACTCCTACATCACCACAGGAAGGTGAAAGGTTAAACCACTTGAGGTGGATTGCTGGTGTTAAGCTGCTCTTTAATCCTGCAATTACACCGGTATAATCAGCATATTTAAAGTTTCTCCACTTATTCATGTTTTTCCAACCATCTTCATATTTACAGTGCTTAAAAAAAACCGACTGGTTCTTGTTTCACATATGTACAAAACCTCCTATGTCATATCCATTGACACAAAAACTCCTTTTAAGAGAAGCAATTTTTTTTTCTCGAATTTATCTTGAACAATGTTAATGAGCCATCATCTTATTTGTTTCTTGATTTATTTATTTTCTGCAGCAAAATCTAAGTAAATCAGGTTTTTGATAGCTTGATATTTCCCAGAAATGTAGTAAAATCATAACAGAGTAATGCAGTTGCTCAAAATTGCTGTTCCTATGTGTAGTTTACAGGTGTCGCTGCAAGGGCTGCAGCCTACACAATCGCCTGTAACAAGTACAAGATTAAAATACGGTGCTCTAAATTGATGGTATTAATGATAAATATTACTGCATGTTTTAATGGTCAGGCATGAGACATTTTCATATCAAGGACAGTTTGCTCTTGAAACCTTGGCTGACACTGAAGTGCAGTAACATTTGACGCATCACTTCAATATGATACAAAATGCTGATTATTCTTTTAAAAATGGCAAATATAATCAAAATCAATGATATACTGCGACTGATATACAATATATCAGCATACTAATCATTTAACCCAATCTGAAATCACTCCTGCAATCTGCCTTTTTTTTCTTCTTCTGTGTCACAGCAGACAAATTGCATTCTCAAATCTAACTCGTCGCCGTCGTCAAACTTCAGCCTTCGTTGGCACCTCCCCAATCATCTCCAGCTGCACACGAGAAGTGGCAGGCTCCGCCAAGTCCCCCTCACCCAGCACATTTAAGCAGGACACCTCTAGCAGCGTCTGCGTAAGCAACATCGGCAAAAAAATAAAAAAACAGCGGCATCCCGTTTGCCCCTTCTCCACGATACAAGATGAGACAGCTGTGTTGTTATTAACACAGCAGCATATGTTCATATTTCCACCAGCACACCGAAATAAATAATCTCCCCGTTTGAAGCGCGGCTCTAATACCCTATCTTGTATCTGGCAGGCCCATTTGTGCGGGTGGTCATCATTCCTCACTCTTTTGAAGTCCATTAGTCGTCCCCACGGCAGCGCCGCTGGCTGAAAAACAGCAGATAACGGACCCTGGATTAGAGGAGCTATAGAGTCTGGGTGTGTGTGAGCGTGTTCCGTTTGTCGTCCTGTGTTCATACATCATTACGGCCCTGCCATTTACTGTGCTTTGTATGCTGTTGACTAAATGGTGTTTGATTCCCCCCCGCCATTATGTTTCAGCTCCTACTTTAGTGCTTATGTAATTCCGAATGTTTTTCCTTCCTTTCACATCAGTATGGACATGTTCATGTTGTCTTGGTTTATTCGCAGTTGTAGAATTGGACTAATATGGGTTTTTATTTGTCAATAAGAATGTTTTGTTTGGAAAAAAAATGTAGTAGTTTATACTTGTAATTGGCCCTATTCTGACTCTTAATTTATGTGCTGCACTTTAAACCACAATTGCATTCTTGTCAAGGTGAATTTTTTTCTGAAATTTTTATTGATTAATTAAAAATGTCTTAAAAGTAGCTCTCAATTTTAGTTGGATCATAAGATATTGGGTATGAAATGAATCTGCAGGTGCTCCGGTTCAAAATGAGACCACACTTGTCTGTGGATGTCAGAGTTATGACCTGCAAAAGACGAGGTAAGGCTTGTTTTTACCCAAGCAGATGGCCAGAAAAGCCTTTATGCTACTGAAGTCGATGTCGGTACAAAACGGTGGATAAAATAGTTCAAAGTTCAAAAATTGCAAATCAACGCACTCACCAGAGGTTCTTGAGCCTACAGTCATAAATGAGCATCAAAAAAATTAGGCTGATGGGTCTGGCAGTATACAAGAACTGCCGTGGACGGACTGACACACACACACACACACACACACACACACACACACACACACACACACACACACACACACACACACACACACGATCCTCTTGCGCCCGGAGGAGATAGTGATTATGTTACACTAGAGTTGTCCTACAATGAAGATTTTCATTTATAGTTTAGCATTAAATTTCACCAGTTGATATCACCACCATCACAATTATTTTAACAAATCTGAAATGTTTCACAGAGAAATGTCTACTGCATGAAAATGTTTTGTCACGGAAAGCCCTCTAAACTTCCTGAAGTGGTATCTTACTAACCATGGCCCTTTTTTTAATTGCTGACTTCCACAAACCTGTGAGAGATTTATTCAGAAGCATATAAAGACGATTAACAGTGGAATGGCTACTTGTTCTAGCGACTGCCTTTGTGGAAATTTAAATGTAATATTATACAAAATATTATAAGCGACCTCAGCATTCAGTGATATTGCATTTTTGTTCATTTTGTTTCACATCACAAATAATAAAACCTATCAGCACATTCTTTTTTTTCTTTTCAGTTTAGGTCCACCCATTGATAACAAGTATAATGTTGGTCAGTTCTACCGTTAATAGATATATAATCAGTTCAACTGAATGACGTCCATCTCTTCAGAGCTGGACAGCAATGAATGGAACAGATATGATTATGTCAAAGGTCAGCAATGGGCCCATATATCATACCATACCCATTTGTGTGTTTAGTAGGTCCATTGGTGCACCATCCTTCTTCATCCAACCCTCCGCTGTGGTCATGTGAACAGCACCACCATGTCATTTGGCACACATTTATCCACTCCTCTGGTTTCTGAGTGTCTTGGTGTGTAGCATCCCATCTGTTCTAGTGGGATGCAGTACTAAATCAGAGCTGTGTTTGAGACGCAGCCCCGGCATCCTTTGTAGCTCGACACATGAGGGTGGGCATCATTTTTCAATCTTTCGAAGTCTATTACTCGACCCGCCAGAAGCGTCGCTGCTGAAATAGGGAGATAAGAGCATCAGGATTAGGGGTGTGTGTGTGGTGTGTTGTGTGTGTGTGTGTGGGTGGGGTGGGTGTGTGAAACACTTGCATGGTGCTTTGACAATGGCAGCAATCCTGACATAAACACAGCCATTATTTCAGTTGTTAATGAAAACGATTCTTTGATAAGATTCACTGCCACATGTTTAATGACGCATCACTTTGACTGAACAATATCATTAATGTTATTGATATCATTTTGCAAGGAGATACAATGTAAAGATGCACTGTTTTTCCATCAGGATTCCCACTGATCATGACATTTTGACAGGTGATATACTGTATATGGTGGTTGTACACAAGGAAAATCAAAGAATTGAATTATACTGTCTCTTCTTTTATTTAGTTTTTATGCATTATTTACATATGTACGGAAGCCCTGAGAAGAAAGTGAGAAAACTAATAATTTCCAAGGATAATTTGTTATTCTTTTTTGTATTTTTCATCTGTGAAACAGGTGAATGGAAAAAGTTTTAGCGAGTGAAAGCATTTGTCGTTGTAATACTCATTTTAACCACAAGTGGCTGAATCGCACTACTACCTCGTGTTCTAAACAGGACTAAAAGCATTCATGTTCTCTTTTAGGAGTTCATTTCTCCATGGTCTGTAAACACAAGGTACATATATCGTCTGTTACTACGTTATGTGAATTAAAACTCACCTGGTAATAAACCTGAATGATTTTTGCCCTTTTTTGAACATGTGGTAGTGGTGCACTTCAGCCTCTTGTGTCACTAATTAAAAAAAATTAAGAAACTTACAAAGATTATCCTGTCAAGAACAGGTAAAAAAAAAAAAAAACCCAAAAGGTTTTAAGTCATAAACACAGGAGATTGTTTTTTTCTCATTGACCTCTCAGTGCCACCATACAAATGTTTTAAGTACTACATTATATATTTTGGTATTTTTGTCTTTATTTGTTGTTGACAGCATGAATCAAAGTAGAGGATCATACACTTTAACACCAGGGAATACAAATTCAGGCAAGTGATGTAATGTGACAGTGTAAATGCTTTGGATTGATTGGAAGTGCCAATTGTTGGTCAATTGCTCATCACTCTTTGACTCCAGGGAAGCACAGGAGAGAGTGGTTGTAAAGGCCCGCTGCAGACGATATGTTCGACTCCTCAGAGCCCGAGGCCCCGCCCCCGCCGCTGCACAGAGCACTATTACATGTTTATTTAAAGTTTCTTAACATTGAACGTGTCACATGTCCAAATTACACCAACTGCAACGCTGCACGTCTTGGATCTTCGCACTTTTCATTAAGGGATAGTTTGAGTGTTTAGAAGTGCTGTTTTATGGGATACTTATCCCTAGTCAGTGTATTACCTACTGTAGTATTACCTCCTCCTGTATTTCTAATCGTGTCCGGGATTACAAATTGGCATCCTGATCCCGATTTTTTTTTAATTTTTTTTTATTTTTTTAACGCCTGCCGTATCTAGCACCTAACAAAAAAACAAAGGCTTGGGACTGCCAGGTGTTTTTCTCCAGAGAACTACAATATGTTCATGGTTTTAGCATAATATGTACTGTGTGTTTCTGCCGTGTGTGCATACATGATATTTGATATTTTTGTGCAGTATTTTAGTCCTTAATCCTAACCTTTTAGAGCAGTGGAGGTCTTCATCCGGGACAAGTATGAGAGGAAAAAGTACTACAACAAGGAGGCCCTGGCTGCAGCTCCAGTGAGTACCAAACTCACTTCTTGTTTTTTATATTTTACATTTTGACTTTCATCCTGTCGGTCCTTGTTATTGTTTCAGCTGTGTACAGAGCTGCCAGTTCATGGACATGTGTGCACCAGTTGTTGCATATGTTTGATGTTAGACTGTTTGATGCCAGTATCGTCTAAAGACAGAAACCAACTCCATGGCTTACTTACTTTTTACTTTTTTAATTGAAAGACAACAATTGTTTATTTTTTAACCATCTGAAAACATGTATGTATATGTATGTATGTATGTATGTATGTATGTATGTATGTATGTATGTATGTATGTATGTATGTATGTATATATGTATGTATGCATGTATATGTATGTATGCATGTATATGTATGTATGTATGCATGTATATGTATGTATATATGTATGTATGTATGTATGTATGTATGCATGTATATATGTATGTATGCATGTATGTATGCATGTATATATGTATGTATGCATGTATATATGCATGTATGTATGTATGTATGTGTATATATGTATGTATGTATATGTATGCATGTATATATGCATGTATACATGAATGTATGTATGTATATATGTATGCGTGTATATATGTATGCGTGTATATATGTGCGTGTATATATGTATGTATATATGTATGTATGTATGTATGTATGTATGTATATATGTATGTATGCATGAATGTATGCATGTATATATGCATGTATACATGTATGTATGCATGTATACATGTATGTATGCATGTATACATGTATGTATACATGAATGTATGCATGTATGCATGTATATATGAATGTATGCATGTATATATGTGTGTATGTTTATGTATGTATATATATGTGTGTATGTATGTATGTGTGTATATGTATATATACGTATATATATATATATTATTTCCCATCTCTTTCCTCTTTAATGCTAAAAGGCTAGAAATTGCATCAAAGAGTGTTTGCATGGTTTCAGGCTGCTGTGGTGCTTAACATTCAAATGTGCTACTTATCACATTTGGCATCCATTCCTCACTCAAGACTTTTGAATGGGTTCCAGCACCAACTTGTCTGTGCCACCGTGCCAAGGCCTCATGGTTGCCATCCAGTATCTTTCACTCATCAAGCCTGTAAAGTTTGTGTTTTTGCAGCCGCTGACCTTCTCCGCACTCATATCTATCACACTGGGGATGAGCGTCCAAGTGTAGAAAAGCTTTTTGGATCCCTTTCAACCCACAAATTCAGCCCAAACAATGCACTTGTGTTGGATCTGAAACCAAGATTTGGTGCACACAGTTAGAGAATAACCTTTCAAAAACCACTGTTATCTTCTGATACACGTCTTTATCAGCGAGTAGAGATGTCTGCGTATGTGTTTGTGTGTGTCAATGTCAAGACCGAACCTCCTTTTCTATGTGGATAACGGGAGAGAGAAAGGATGCGATTGTGTGTGTGTGTGTGTGTGTGTGTGTGTGTGTGCGTGTGCGTGTGGGTGGGTGCACTTCTCATTGTCTTGTTTCCAGAGATATTATCTGTGTGAGGTGTGTGTTCCTGAGTGTCTCAGCGAGTGGGTTGCTTCTATACTGAGTTATGCAAGGTGGTGTCAACACTCACTAAACTGTGCATGAAACTGTGTGTGTGTGTGTGTGTGTGTGTGTGTGTGTGTGTGTGTGTGTGTGTGTGTGTGTGTGTGTGTGTGTGTGTGTGTGTGTGTGTGTGTGTGTGTGTGTGTGTGTGTGTGTGTGTGTGTGTGTGTGTGTGTGCGGTCCTGTCTGTACTGTCTGTTAGGTAGAGCTTGGCAATTACTATTGAAACACCTCATTACTCAATGTGTGCACATACAACATCCTGCGTGGCTCTTAATGTACTTACCCAGGAATAGACATAACAACTAGGAACAAGGACAACAAATGTAAAAAAAAAAATAATATCTCTCATATCCCTGTTCAAAAATTCCTAGCACTGTTTTGACAAGTCTTAACACACACGAGTGTAATCTGTGCGTTTTTCTTGGCGGTCGAAATCGAGCGTTCATCATGGACGGTTTGCTCCCGGCTAGCTGGGCGACATGGCCAAAATCTTCCAACCCGATATACGTTGTTTCATATCTCGATAATGATATATATCATTGTATAGCATGCTTTCTGGTAGTTCAATAAATAAGTAGTCTATATGAAATAACCAGATGGTTTTGAATACTCTTGTGAGAATTAAATACTTCATAAAAGCAAAGTTCTCAAAGAGTATCGTGATATCTGGATGTATGATTACATAACGATTCCACTGAAAGACGATAAATGATCATATTGAGTTACCACCCGGCCCTACTCCCATCGTAAATGGTGAAAACATATTTAACGTCACCATTAGGCTCTGCCATCATTTTAACCGTTCCGCCATTGATACGTAAATATTAGTGCTGGGCAACGATTACAATTTTAATCGCAATGAATTCAAAAGTAGTGTATTGCGCACTTTTATTTTAAAAGTACTGCTATATGAACAAAAGTGCAATAACATTTGGTTTGCAAACACTTTAAACAAATAAGGTGCTTTTTAACAGCAGTATTCCCTTTACACAGTAGCAGTTAAAATATTTCTTGTAAATCTCAACTTAAACATTAATGTAATCAAATCAAATATAAAACCAAAGCTATTTGCCACCGCCAAGGCATTAACGTTTCATCTAGTTTGTTATAGAAAAACAAGTTACCCTCAGAGTCCAGAGCCACGATCATAACATTATAAGCAACAGCAAGTTAACATTTATAAATCTGTTTTCTTTTTTTTTTCTGAACAGGTACCAGCAGAAACATTTTTCTTTTATCAGGGAGCAGCATAAACGGTCTCCAGTGAGAGCAACACTTGGTGCACGTTGTATCGCCGTCGCTTTTGTAGTCCTCTCCTTTTCATGCAACTCGTGTGTTCTTCTCGTGACGGTGCGTCTTGAGGGAGGCTCGTACGTGCCGCCATTCGTTGCGATCCCAAGAACGTTCCTCAGACCGACATCTTCCACAATACTAATCGGCCTGCAGTTTGTAGCTGTCCACTCCGCTGTGGCATTTGTTAGCTTGTCTTGCTTTTTCTTATCTATACTTCTCCCACACGGGAGGGCGGCTGTGGCTCAGTGGAGAGCAGGGTCGTCCCCCAATCAGAGGATCGGCGGTTCGATCCCTGGCTCCGGCAGTCCATGTCGATGTGTCCTTGGGCAAGACACTTAACCCCAAATTGCTCCCGCAGGCTGTTCCTGCGGTGTATGTATGTGTATGAATGTTAGTTAGGGTCCTGATGGTCAGGTGGCACCTTGCATGGTAGCTCCTGTCATCAGTGTATGAATGGGTGTGATTGGGTGAATGATTAGTAATGTAAAAGCGCTTTGAGTGGTCGGAAGACTAGAAAAGCGCTATACAAGTACAGTCCATTTTTTTTTTACCACACGCTGCATCCAACGTAGTCTGCCGAAGCCTCTGCGTTAATGCGCGATAAAATAATTGTCGGCGTTAATTAATTAATGCGTTAACGTGATAATAACGCGCTAACTTGCCCAGCCCTAGTAAATATTAATCCCACTGTGGTCCAGACTAAAGTATCTCAACTATTATTAAATGGTTGCCATTACATTGTCCACAGGCATGAGAATGGCAGATGGCTGTTGGATGGATTGCCATTCAGTTTGGTGGACACATTTATCTTCCTTTCAGGATAATGGTAATAGCATCATCTGGTCAAAAGTTTCCATTTCTCCAATAAAAATGGTTTACCTGCAAAATGAATTACAATCCCTCCAGCCTCAATTGTACTTTGCTCTTAATGCTAATACTCAAACTTTAGCATGCTAACACACTAAACTAAGATGGTTAACATTATCATTGTGAGCATGGAAAGACCCAGCATGCACAGCTGGTTGACCCACAAATGATTGGTTAAAGGGTTGGGCATTGACCTCTATAAGTAAGGGTCAGTATCTGATCAGGTGACCTGTACATCCGCGAGCTCGAAATCCTAGGGCTTGTATGCAGCACGGGGCGGGTCTTGCCAAACAGAGCAGTGGGATCCGTGATAATGTGGCCTTTCAACCTTGTTAGCAACTTTTAGTGACAATCTGCTGTCGAGTTAACATGTCTGCTGTGACGAAGGCCCATTGATGTTATCCTAGGGTTCTGTTTATTGCTTTAAATCAGTCACAGAATAATCAACTCGAAAATGAGCGAACTTACTTATCTTACAACTACCAAGCGAGCAACTAGCTACCTGAAAATGATCAGCGTGATTGTTTATGTGCGATCAAATGTGATAAACAGCAAAAAAGGATTCAAGCAGACTATTTCTATAGTTACGGTTACCTTGAATGATATAGTTTGTCGTAATTAAATACCGCTAATATCAACCTTTTTGTGATTATTTGCCATTGTCACACTGTTCCTTCCACATCTATCTATCGGCATCAAAACAGGAAGGAAGGTGGTAAAGTAGTAAATCTCGCCCCTTGCTTGATTTGATTGGCTGCCTGGGCCGAGTGTGACACTGAGGCGCTCCTCGTGCAAAAAAGTTGAGGGTATTTGTATTTTATACCGTGGGATTTTTTTTTTCTTCTGGCGATGCGTTTCCAATGACTGTTCTCGTGTGATCAGGGTCTTAACATGAATATCTGCTGTTGTGATTCAAGTAATCATTCCGCACAATAAGCCATTGAATTGCAATTTTTGCTTTTTAAAGAACCAATCGTTGTGGGCTGAAGTAAGTTATCAAAGTTTTACAAAACACCTACTCGGACCATATAATGCAACTTTAAAAGCCGACTGGCAGATATTTCTATCCAGGCACACAAACTCCATTCAATAGCAAGGCTACAAACTGAAAGGACGGTACAAACAAACCGAACAAAAAACGACGCAGGAGTAGGAATACACTCGCAAACACGAACAACAAATGAGCTACACGACTGCAAAATGTCCTTTCTGTCTCTGGCTCGTCTTTATTTCATCTCGTCGTTTTGTTTCCCTCATCCTCTTCATTCTGTCTGTTTTTCAGTTTGTCCTTTTCTATCTCCTTCTTGCCTCCCGCCTTTCTCTCCCTCCCTCTCTCTGTGTTTTCTCCGTTTTTTCTCTGAAGCGTTGCCAGCAGCCAGACTGTGATCTAGGATCTGTTTCTGCCGCCCACGCAGACGGCTCGGCTTTTATATGCAAATTAATTATTAAAAACAACTCATTATCACTTTAAGCAGTTTGGTGCAGATGGAGAAAGAGAAGGAGGAGAGGGCGGGCTGCAGTAACCCTGAGCTATAGTTTGTGTACAGTATGGGTGTGTGTGTGTGTTGGAATGGGAGTGAGGAATAAGTTGGCTTGACTTATTTCTCGAGCACTTATAGAAAAGAAACAGTTTCTCTCTGCATGTCTCTTCGCTGGAGTTACATCATCACATGGTCCTGCGTTTCTTTGCCAGGATGTTTGGAGGATAATTGAAGATAGTTGCAAACAAAATATTGGCTGCATCAATGCTGCGTATGATGGATACAGAATGATCACTCGGTCGTACGAGTGATCATTCCTTTGCCGGTTGTCCGGAAGAAATTCATTTAATCGTAATTGATGCTAATGAGACAATTTCCATCCAATTTTAACCGAGTCTTGAGAAAATCTGCAAAGGAAAATGCAAAAAACCCCTGCTTCTTTCCATCCTCTACTGTTAAAAAACCCCAGCTTCTTTCCATCCTCCATTCACCCTTCGTAAAGTCTTGCAGATCGGAGTGTAACAGACAACCATCCGGCTCTGCTCGATAGACTGTCATGCAATTGTTTCAGATTTTTATTTTATACATTTTTTTTAATTTTTATTATATTTCTTGCAGTGCAGTTAGTGACAATGTGGCTCACTTGATCAAAGCAAGACCTTCATGGTAACCTCAGTGTATGAATGGGCGTGAATGGGTGAATGAAATACAGTGTTAAAGCAATGGAAAGGCACTATACAAGTTAATTTACCATTCACCCCACCAAAGTAAACACTTACACAATTGTCTCATTCTGGTTCTGTATATAACAGTGATATTAAAACATCACTAATGCAACAAATATAAAAAAAAAATATTCATTTTGGGGAGCAGGTTTTACTGTTTGCCATACTTATTTAAAGTAAAGTTAAAAAGTGGTTGCCACTGATGGGATTTTGTTTCCAATTTCACTACAAATGGCCACCTGGCAACCCTTGTCGCAGGAAAAAATATATTTGTGTCCTCAAACAAAACATATGGGCTTTCAAAAAGTCCTATGCAGGCATCGACTGTAAATTCTGGTGCATATAAATGGTCTGGATTAGTTTTTGTTTGCATTTGAGTGAGACCGCTAGAGAGAGAGGACGGCGTACACGAGAGCATCCGCTCCATGACCACAGCCCCATCCAGCATGAGCTCACTGTTCTGCCACGAGTGTGCATGTGCATGTGCATGTGTGCGCATTACTTCAATGTTAGCGGAATCAACAAGACATCACAGTGCATCTCGTGAACCCCTCTGTGACTGGCCTAAAAATGTCACGAGAGAGCGGCGCCGTCACCCCGCAGGAAGACTTTGCTGATTTTCCAACCTTATTTGCCGGCGTTAGTCATACGGACGTCCTGTCGGCTGAGTCCGCAGTGCTGGCCAATGTTCTACGTTCCTACAGCCTGCTGTGGCGGCCTACTTAACTTCTGCCATCCGCTGACACTAAGTGCAGCCGCACAGAGCTGCGAGCATGGCTGCAGATTCTTTTGTTGAACTCGTAGCAAAAGATCAGTGCAGATTTTTTTCTTTTTTTCACATTTGTCTTAGTAGCTTCTCCTCTTAACTTTGTCTTTTAATTGTGCTTGTTATAGTATAGTAGTCATATTATAGGTGTGTGCCTCATTACTACTAGCAGCAACAGTGTGTGACTGGTAGATAGACTGTATAGAAGAAGTGGACTTATTCGTTGGGACGTCACCCGTTGCTTGTGGACTGCAGTTTGAAGCCTAAAGTTCTGCATTTTGCCCGTTGCCATTAGTTAGGTTTAGGAAAAGATCATGTATATATTTTAATCATAATTAATTAATTATTATTATTTATTAATCATAATTATTATTAATTATAATCATATTATTATATACATTATAAATAATGTGAAATACCGAGTTAGGTTAAAGAAAAGATCGTGAAATACTTAGGTGCAGGGATAGATTTTGAAATACCTAGTTATGTTGAGGAGAAGATATTAAAATACTTTGTTAGGTTCAGGAAAGATCGTGAAATACTTCAATTAAGTCAACAAAACTAATTGGTTAGGTTTAGAAAAAGGTCATGGTTTGGTTTAGAATAACTACGGAAGTGCCGTTGCTGAAGCAAATAAATCAATCTACGTTGACTTCTCTTTTGGGAACGATCAGCTGGGTTCTGGCTGAATAATCCCCGTTTGTTGGACCCATCCACCTCATGTGTTGGCTTTTGCGTTTCATATACTTCCACATTCATGATTACTGGGATAAAATACAAAATCATTTTGTTGGTTTTCTATGTATTACTTCTCTTTTATTTCTGTAGGTAAAGCTACAAATGCTGCTCTAGTTACTTCTCTATTTATCTATACTTATTTCCCCCATATTTTCCAGTCTGGGGAGCAATAAGGCGTATCTTGTCTTATCCTATTTACTTTGTCTCCAGCGGCGAATCCACTGATGGAGGTGATTCCAAATAAGAGATCCCACATTTTTCCCCAAAACATACCTCAAGGTCATTCAGCTTTTGGTTCTTTTAGAACACTGTGGACTTATATTACAGCTTAAACATCCCAAACCTTCCCTGGAGCCTCCATAAATCTTGTTTTATTAGTCCCTGTATAACTATTCCACTTAAGTTCAGCGAATGTCCTCTGCAGTGGTACAAATGAAGCTGTGAAAGGTCTCCCCGGCGGACGTGTTTCTGTTAAGACGTTCACCATCTTTCTGCCTCCCTATCAGCAGTCACCACAGCAGATAGCCAGACGCTTCTATCTCCTGGTCCTAATAACCTCTGTTCATCCTCCCTCACCCAGCTTGCACTACTCCTCTTGTTATCAATCCACTCTTTATCACACCCCTTCCCTCCAGCCTCTTTTCTCTTTATCTTCATCATCAGCCCTTCTTTGCCTGTTTAGTGCTGTGTCGACATCTCCGGCAGCATCAAAGTCAGGGGAGGAAGTTTTGTGAGATTGGGGAGAAAAAAAACCCCCAACAAAACTAAAATACATCAACAGAATAAGTAGGGGGGGGTACAAAATGAATTCACATCTCCTCTGTGCTGCGTTCACCACCACGGGCAACAAGAGCAGGCAGTCGTTTGATGCCTTTAACAGCTGAGGAGGGAGGGTGATGGATGGGCAAAGATGAAAAATGGAGAAAAACATTCTTCTGTTCTGCCCTCAGAAAGACACAGTCAGTGTTAGTTTCCAGCCCGAGGGTGGTGTGAGGCAGCAAAGGAGGAGGAGAGGAAGGAAAGGAGGCTGGGTTTGACGTTAATGATGTAACCGCTTTCATTTTTTTCTCCGGCTGCTTTTAACAGTTAAATGCTCAGGAGAGCTTCTGGCAAAAACACATGTAGCAGAACTCTTAAGCCTGGTACACATTTATAATGTGAGAGAAATACTACTAATGAAGTAGTATTCATGAGAAACTGGGTTGATTGTTCAGATGTTTGGACTTAAGGGTAGTAAAGGCTGATAAATGGACGTTGAAAGAAGTGTTGAATTCTGTGGTCAGGGATCTTTCAAGGAGCTTGTGGCTTAACTACGGTGGACCTGGGAGCTCAACGCATTGCAAATTAAGAAAACGTACGCAAAAAGACAAAACACAAGCTAGTTAAAAAACACTGCTTCACCAGGATGACCACACGCGTGCAAAATGTAGAAAAAAACTGAATAACCACTCTGCAAATAGAGCAGAGATGCACCAAACCACGTTTATTTCAGTTCCAAATGCTGATACCGATATAATTCTGATATCAGAGCTTCTTTAAATTGTTTTGCTTTGCATTAAATCTAAATGTATTCCAAAGCAATTTATTTGAACTGTATGTTAAAGTAGCCTTCACATACAAACAGGTGTAGCAGTGCGAATTACTATGACTACACCTTTAAATGTTTTGAAATCCAGTACACAGCACTTTTCAACTACTATTAGATTTCTGTACTGACTTCAAAATATATGAGAATTCCAAAGAGTAGTTCCATAGTTTATTGGCAACTTCTTCAATGTGACTATTTCAAATAAAATGAAAAAAAACAAAATAAAAATAAATAAAAAAACTACCCTAACCCAAAAAGCTGTCAAATAAGTAAAAAAACAACAATGTGTGTGACTTCTTCTTAAATCTGATTTGATATAAAATAGTGTGTTGTGTGACCAGATGTTTTAATATGCACAAATTAATGTTGATAAAGTAATAAACGGTGAGGCAAAAGGTCTGTTTTTGTTCGGCCATAGAATGAAGTGATGTGAAGTACCTCTAGTTAACATGCAGAGTTAAACAATCATCTGAAATAGTGGTGCATGTATGGCAAACTAGATTATTAATCTCCTGTTCAGGGCATGGAGCAGCCACTCGATTATCTTGCTAGCCCTGCTTGCATAGCTAACTAGCTTCTTTGAGGAACATTCTCCACCATTATTAAATAGTTACACGGATCGGTACGCGGATCGGTAATCTCAGGCCGATATCAATCACGTGAATTATATAGTATTTGAGCCCGATAACAATATTGGATTGGATTGGTTCCATTTCTAAAATAACCACGACCAAATACATAAAAAATACGCTGCAAGTAGCACACAACACAACGGAAACTGTTTCAAGGAGACGCTAAAACGTGATGCACACAGCTAAAAATCTGCCTAGCGTTAGCATTTTGCTTATTATTAGCCAATTCAAAAAATCTGACGACTCATACACGATTAACATGCCATAACATTAATAACTACTTTCAGGACGTTGCATGCAAATTAAACTACCAGTAGGTTTGCAGAAATGAAAAATAAAATGAAACCTATCACTTTGCTAAATTAGTTTATTAATTTAGTGACAGCTACCCATTGTTACCTTACAGAACGGGTTGGTATGAATTCTAAATTGTTATTCATGCTCTCAAACTGCAACTCATTTTGTCTTGTTTTAAACCGTTAACTAAACAATTTGCAATTCATTACCACGCTTGAACTTTGCTTTTTTTTTCTTACAATTCAGAAAGTTACTTTAGCCAGCTAACATATTGTTAGCCTGTTTCACAATTAATTTGCAGGTTAATAATAAGCAAAAGGCTAACGTTAGGTTTACAGCACATATCGGCAATAATATCTGAATTATGTGATCACAATGTTATCATAAACCAAAAAAAAAACTAACAACATTTTAGCTAATTTTCCAACACCGCTGACGGATAACTTGACTTTGGAAACTTTATAAGTCAAAAACAATGGCAACAATTAACGTGTCCCCGCTGTGTGCATCACTTTTTAGCGTCCCCTGGAAACAGTTTCCATATTGTCTGTAATTGGTTGCGTTTTCTGCATTTGGTTGCATTGTCTTAATTTGTTTGTTTTACTGTTTTTGATTGGGTTTTCACTATTTGGTTGTGTATTCTGTATTTGATTGTTTTTTCTGAATTTGTAGCATGTGTCTGTTTTTTGGTTGTGTTTTCTGTAACACCGTGTTTTTCAGTAACATCCATATTTTTATGACCTGATTTCTTTCCCTATTTCTCGGAATAATCAATCTGTTCAGCTGTTGAGGCGGTAAGTGGAGACGAGGCACGGATCTTGAGGGAGGTAGCTGGAGCTGTGGTGCGTGTAGCAAGGCAGCGAACTGCCAGATGGCAAAGAGTAAACAAGGAAACGATAGAGACAAGGCCACGGTGGCATCAGAACTGTTTAGTTAAATCTGTTAACTGACGTCTCGTTACGGGCGGGAAAGATTTAAGCAGCTGATGGGATTTTTGTCAGATTGGATTGGTGTGGATTTTGAAGACAGATTGGAAATGGCAGTAATTATAATTGCACAAAGTGTGTGCTCATTTTAAGATGATTGCGTGCTTTCATGAAAGATTCTGTGTGCACCAAGCTGTAGAAGGCATAAGCCAGGCTTTTCCCCATCTAAAAAACCAAAAAACAATACTTACTTGGTTTGAATTCACTTGAGTCTTCTGAACATGAAATAAGTAATGTGCTATGCATGCAAATGTGCAGTTGAGAATTGTGTTTTCTTGACTTTCTCCTTTTTGTATATCCCTCCTGTCTCCTTTCCATTCCTCTCCATCTGTTTGATTTGCAGTCCATCTGATACTGTGATAATGTCTGTCAGTGGAGAAATGAACACATACTGAACTTCGCTGTCTTTCATCTATCAATAATCCATCAATATTTTCTATATTAACTGATCAAATTATGTGAAAGGGAACTCTCGTAGTGATGGCTGAACAAACCCACAGAATACACTTTTTTGCACTCTTCTAGAGAGTTTGATGAGAACATTGATGCCACTCTCATACCTGTGTACGGAGCTAGAGCATTAGTTTAGCATAGCATAAAGACTGGAAGCGGGGGGGCAGGCCTTTTTACCTACATCTTTAAAACTCACTAGTTACATGATGTTTCTCCTCAAATAATAATGTCAAAGATCAACTTGCCTAAAATGTAACATCTAAGAAAAGGCATAAGTTGTCACTTGTTACAATACTGTTCGTGGAAGGATTAAACATAAATACTGTACATGCAAAGATGTACTGTTGAAAGAAGTTTATTCTTGAGAGTTTATTCAAGACAACATATTAACTAGTGAGCTTAAGAGGTTCTTGAGCCAGGCTAGCTGTGCCCCACCCCCCGGTTTCCCAGTCTTATGCTAAGCTAATTGCCTCTTGGCTCAAGCTCTACACTTTCGAACACAGACGTATTGAGTGGTATTTCTATCTCATCTCACTCTCGTCAAAAGGCAAATCAGTGTTCTGCCAAAAATGTTCAACTATTCCTTTAATATTCGTCAGACGGTCAGTAAAGCTATATGCTAATGTTGCTCCCTGTCTGGATGTGTGCACAGGCAACTGTTTGCTAACATGTCCAGCATAAATGGCAATGTTTTTGTTTGTCAAAAAGCAAAAAAAAACATGAAAGCAACATTAAAGTGCCTAAAAAATGTAGTGTTAAATCTGAAAGCTGCTGTAATTTATGTTTTATAATAGCAACGAATCAAATGTGAAAAGGGCGTCTCGAAGTAATCAACCTAGAGAGAATCATCACTGCAACCTCGCTCAGCTTCACCGAGCTTTGAGACCAAAATAATAATAAATGTGACGAAAATTATAACGATATTGATCAGGAGCCATACACACTGATGGATTGTAACGTTCTGTGAACGGTGGCGCCAAGCACCCCATGCATGCTCAAGCTGTTTCGGGGATATTGTGGATATTGTTCATTATATCGGCCTGAAAGTGATCCCAGTGTGGACTGCACCATCATCTTGATTTACAATGATTTAAAAAAAAGTGATATCGTTCTTCATGTGTACGGCCCCTGTAGGATGAGTTTCAGCTCATTGTTTAGCTGTTTTGGTTGAGCCTCACCGCTCTCACAGCGTCGTTTTCAGCCGCAACTGGCAGCTGTTTATTTTAGCAAAAAGCACTCTATAAACTCCCTGTACGCTACCTACTGGGGATCAAACAGCTGATAATAATAATAATAATAATAATAATTAAGCCTTTATTAGTCCCACAATGGGGAAATTATTTCTCTGCATTTAACCCATCCCGGAGGAGCAGTGGGCTGCAATGAAGCGCCCGGGGAGCAACTTGGGGTTAGGTGTCTTGCTCAAGGACACCTCGGCATGTTGCCGGTAGAGGGGTTTGAACCACCAACCTTGTGGTTACGGGACAAGCGCTCTACCTCATGTGCCACAGCCGCCCTGATAGACACCAGTTAGAGACTAGCTGGTTAACACAGTGGAGCATGTAGCAACTAAAGAGACAGTTATTTTCCTCGGGAGCTGGTGGAGACCAAAAACAGAGCTAAAAGAGGGTAAAATTGGACTTGCATTCATCAAACGCTACCCTAAAGAAATGATCACGTAAGTGCAAGATGCGCAGAAGCTTCTTTACAATAAAAGACACAAGCAAGTTGTTGCAGGTTTAAGTGTTTCTCTATAATGTTGAATATTCACGACCAAATAAGCAACAATTAAAGTCAAAGCTTGGGGGAAAAAGAAAAAGCTTCAGATATTCTTTAGGAGTTTAAAACTCTAAACCCAACTAATCTGCGTTTGATCACACTTGACAGTGCCTTCGCTTTTTTTTGTGTGTGTTACCGTTGTGTTTGAAAACAGGTTCCTTCCTTTCAATACACTGTGTCGAGAGATAAAAAATAAAATGGTTTGAGATAACAAACAGGGCTGCACGGTGGTGTAGTGGTTAGCACTGTCGCCTCACAGCAAGAGGGGCCTGGGTTCGATTCCCGGGCTGGACAACCTTCTGTGTGGAGTTTGCATGTTCTCCCCGTGTCAGCGTGGGTTCTCTCCGGGTTCTCCGGCTTCCTCCCACAGTCCAAAGACATGCAGCTTAGGTGCATTGAAGACTCTAAATTGCCCGTAGGTGTGAATGTGAGTGTGAATGGTTGTCTGTCTCTATATGTCAGCCCTGTGATAGGCTGGCGACCTGTCCAGGGTGTACCCTGCCTTCGCCCATTGACAGCTGGGATCGGCTCCAGCACCCCTGCGACCCTTAACTGGATAAGCAGGTTACGGAAGATGGATGGATGGAGATAACAAACAGCTACTGTTGATAGACCGCAGAGTTCATCTCAAGCATGCTCTCAGTCTTTCTCACAGGTCAACGGCAGGTTAATGGAGGTCATCCCTACGCTCTGTAACTGTGTGTGCGTTCTTTTGACACCATTCTTTCTGTGCATAACCTTGGCTCGCAGCGTCTACTGAAGTGAAGAGTACTCCACTGCAGATGAGAAAATCCTCCTCCATTCCATTCTTATTAACTCTGCTCTCTCTGCTACTCTTTCCCCTCTCTTCTCACTCTGTTCTCCTTGTTCTGTCTGTCTTCATCTAACCTACTGTCTGAAATTCTGTGTCTTCCAGGCGAAGTCCTCCGAAGCCGCTCCTCCCACCAACGCCTCGCCGTCCTCCCAGGCTGACAGGAGCAGACAGGAGGTGCAGTATTCTGTGGTGTGGTGGTGTTTTGCTGTTTGTCGTGTTCGGTTTGACGAGTCAGAAGTCCTAGAAGACTAGACAGTCAACGGTACATTGTTTGACTTGTTTGCTTAAAGATGGTTTCCCCTGATACTCGTTTTATCTAATCTACAACATAAATCAGCAGACATCATTTGGAATGGTGTACGACCGTCGACTGTCCTCGTTTAGAGGCTTTTATTCTGAAAGCCATCTAACATGTTGGGTCAACTCTTCTGAACTCGCATATCAAACAGGAAGCATCAGAAACCTCTATTACATTATTTTTTTTATTTTTCTCAGTTAATTCAAGGCAACTTTCCTAAACAATTGCATAAAAGTAACCTTGTTTTGGCCTATCCACAAGTAGGGCTAGCATTGGCGACAACATTTGATCAAACCAAGCATCCCCTTATGAAATCCGGAGCCTTTCAAATCCTGTCTTGAATCTAATAAGGTTTAGTTTTTAACACGTGTAAGCAACTTAAATGCAGGGTTGGTAATCTTGAGAACCTAGCAAGAGTATGCTAAATTTTACAATACAGCCCAGTTTTCCAATGAAAGTAGCTAGCAGCATTATCTCCAAAGTTGCTGTATCTAGCGAGAAAATCGCCAACTCTGCAACAGTGACAGCCCTTCCCTTAACGCCTCCCTCAAAAGCCACTCCGCCAAAAATATCCACTATGAAGGTAAACAACAAATATGGCTTAGCATTCGGCCAATCGGGCTGCACGGTGGTGTAGTGGTTAGCACTGTCGCCTCACAGCAAGAGGGGCCCGGGTTCAATTCCCGGGCTGGACAACCTTCTGTGTGGAGTTTGCATGTTCTCCCCGTGTCAGCGTGGGTTCTCTCCGGGTTCTCCGGCTTCCTCCCACAGTCCAAAGACATGCAGCTTAGGTTAATTGAAGACTCTAAATTGCCCGTAGGTGTGGATGTGAGTGTGAATGGTTGTCTGTCTATATATGTCTGCCCTGTGATAGGCTGGCGACCTGTCCAGGGTGTACCCTGCCTTCGCCCATTGACAGCTGGGATCGGCTCCAGCACCCCCGCGACCCTTAACTGGATAAGCGGTTACGGAAGATGGATGGATTCGGCCAATCATTGCATTCTGGCCGAATTAAATGTTTGGACGGTCTTATTACAGTCCTGTGGCAGCCACAGATTCCAGATTTTTGTTCTTCTTTCTGTTTGTCAGAGCATTCAATTCATTGATTGCTGTCGGGATGTAATGAGAATTCAAATTTTAATGTTTTTTGAAGGAGATTGCCTACCCTGCCTTTAAGCTGCAAATGACTAACATCTGTAACCAGCTTTTAGTTGGATGAGAGAGCAGAAACAGTTTTCACTGCGTCACCCCGAAAATGAGATGAGCAGCATAAAAAATATATTTTTTTAGTTATAGGTATTGCCACTAAATGAAATAACATACTGATTTTTACTTAGTTTAATTTTGGAAAAGCTACTTTCTCTAGATACTGGCGGCCCCGATTCAAATATTGATTAGTGGTGTGAATCTTCACTGGCTTTACAATTGGATCACAATTCAATCAATCCCCTCCTCAATTTTCTATATTACTGCACATGGCTACTTATTTCCTCAATTTATTCAAGCAGTCATACAGTACCAGTCAAAAGTTTGGACACACCTTCTCATTCAATGGTTTTTCTTTATTTTTATATTTATTTTTTTCTACATTGTAGATTAATATTGAAGACATCCAAACTATGAAGGAACACATATGGAATTATGTGGTAAACAAACAAATGCTCAACAAACCAGAATATGTTTTATATTTTAGATTCTTCAAAGTAGTTGAATGAGAAGGTGTGTCCAAACTTTTGACTGGTACTGTATAAATCTAAAAAAATTTTTAGAGTGCTTTTAAAAAAATCTGACTAAAGCAGTCTAATCTCTGTGACACACCCAAGTACATAAACATTACAAATCATAAATCCCTCTGCAGTGCATCACAAGTATCCTGTATGCTACAAAAATAACGTTTTTTTCACATAGAGCTCTAAGACAGAGCACTAAATGCCAATGGCATTTCACATTGCATTAATTAGCGGCTAGCAGAGGTTTCCTTACTCATAGCTCTTCCACTGCTACTTAAGTTTAAATTACTGCATATCCGTTTACGGTTTAATTTCAGCCTGCATGCATGTTTTTTTCAGTCCAACATTGTTGACACAGAGCAGCTGATATTGGTAGTGAGAGGAACTGGTTAGCAGACTGCCGAGTGTTTGAATGCTGTCTCTCAGCACAAAGCTAAGCCATCGGGGAAACACCAATCGAGGAGAGAGAAACTAGCACAACGGTAAAAAAACAGCAAAATGCATTAAAGACCGACATTGAGCTTAAATTAAGCCAAACACCAAATTATGTCGCCGTCGATGCAGAATTGTCCGCCCCTGCATAGCAATGTGTCAAAGAATTGAAAAAAATTCCCACTGCTTTAATATTGATATACTCAATGACATGACCCGATCAACAAGATCATTTCAGAGACTTGTCGCTCTGTTGTTCTTTTTGAACTACAGTCCACTCACAGGTGTATTGTGGTGTTTCTTACCCCTCACAAATGATCTTTGGCTGGATGCAGCCAGGCTCGCAAAGAGCCAAAAGCATCATTTTTCGCTTTTTCATTGTCAATGTCGACACCTAAAGCTGCCAGTAGTATTCTTTTTCAACTGGCAGAAGTGACGGAGCTGAAAATGAGAAGCCTGCCACGTGACTGTTGTCTACATTACTCACTGCTAGAAAGAGTGAGGAGAGATAAAAGCTTTGAGATTAATTAGAGTCAGAGCTGAACAAATCCTGGTGTTTTCTCAGCCGTGAACCAGATCCTAAATGGAAGCACCTATCGCAACATAATACACACAATACAACCGTAATAAGATGGCACTCCCTTCTATTTATTTAATTATTATTAAAATTATTTTCTTTTTTTAATCTTGCTGTGCTTTAATGCTGTGTTGTTTTTGAGTTGTGTTTCTAGACTATTCTCCTGTGTTGCTGTGTTGCGTGCTTCTCTTGTTGTTGCTTCCCGGGTCAAACAAAGTCAGGTTATGAATTATAAATGATACATCTGCCAACTCTGTCCTTGGCTATATTCACACACATCACACACTGATTTAACCCATTCACCAAAACATTTTGTTGGCGTTGAGACCCGTGCTGTCTGAAACCAGTTCCTTGTCCACTCATTCTCTATTCCCTATGTAGTAGACCCTCTATAGTGAGCAGTAAACTGAGATGTGTACTATGGCACCGCTATCATTTGAATGCAACAAATGCAACATGTTGCATCGTGGGATAATTAACAGACAATTATTGTCCCCAAAAAGTGATATGTGGAGGTAAGATCCCAGCTAGGCTTGTCGTATTTAGGCTACTACATAATTGCCTAATTACTTGAGCAGACCGTGTTAATCGTTGGACTCCACAATGGTTGAGTTTAAAGCCAAAGTGGCAACATATAGAAAGTTAATTCTGTGTGTTTTTCCATCAGACTGTCTACCTATCTAGACCTTACTTTTGCCGGTCAGGTTCTTCTGTTTCAGCTTATATGAGACCATATTTTATTGCCGTCCAAAGCGAGATGATGACGGAGAGGTGCCAATAACTGCTCTCTGGATTTTTAGTAGACACTACTTGGCTTATTTTTTCTGCACTGTTGGTACATTGCTGCTGTTGCACAATTAACAAGTGCCTGATTAACGTTGGCTGGTGGACCATCCATAATACTGTAAATACAGACGTGCATTTATTTTTTGTGATAAATATATAATGTCAGCTATTTTGTTGAGTTCTTATCGAAATTCTCTGAGTTCATTTAAGTTCCTCCTAGTAAGCAGTGATGCAGTGTACACTGTATGTCTAGGGCTTTTATTGTGAAAGGTAAGAACGGAAGGAATAAAGCGGTCTCATTGTGATTTTTTTCGTGGCAACAAGTGTATTTTCTTGTAATGAATGAATACAAAGTACTGTGAGCCGTTTGTGTTGTGATGCGCTGCTCTGCTCACATCTAATATATATGTTTTTTCCTTCAGCGCAATGCATGATGGTATATAATGCTTGGTTAGTGACCATTGTTTGCACACTTCTTTACTCGATGCATTGTGGGATACTTTGAGTCCACTGTATAGGGTATAATAATTCTCACTATACATTCAAACAGCACTACGACATAGTGTACTCACCATATAGTATTCCATAATAAAGTGAGAAGTGACTGATTTCGGACAGAGCCATGGTTTTATAAGACCACTGTCGAGGATATGTACAGTTCTCTAAAAAATCACTGCATTTTCACTGGCTTAATGTTTCCTCACTGCATCTTAACTTTTGAAAATAATATCAAGCTCCCTTTATACATTAGTTGTCTTGAACCCGTTTTCGTTACATTAGTTCGGCCCACATAAAACTTTTAAAACTAAAAAAAATCTTTGTGCACAGGGCTCGACAGTAACAACCATTTTGAGAAATTGGCAACCACTTCCTTCGATGGAAACCACTTTTTAACATAAACAAATAGGGACCTCAATAGCAAAACTTGGACCTCAAAATAAAAAATAAAGTGTATTCTTTGCATTGGTGATATAAAAAATGCTGTTTTACAGTAAGAACAGACATATAACTGCATAGAAACCTAATTACTCAAAACAAAGGCTTAGGTGACTAAAAATGGTAACCATATATTCATTTTCCGCACGCAAAACCAAAATCATCCCTCCCAAGTATTTGTATGGCAATTTAATATCAACTATAATTTCATAATTGTGATTGCCCTTATCCAAGCTGTATTTTGCTGTGTTTGATGGGTGATGGTTCCGATTGGAGTGTAATGCTAGTAGTCTGCTAGTGCTTCTGGAAAAAAACTTCCAATGTTACTCTAATAAGCTCATAGTTAATAGTGTCAGACACTTGGTGTCGGCCAAAGCCTCAAAGATAATATACTAAGTTTGCTGATGATGTCAACAAAAAATGCAGCCAAAAGCCTGTGCTCTATGCTGAAGATGAACAACCGAGGATGTCAATCAGTTTAAACAGAAAAGACGCCAGCCATCTGTAATTCGTGTGTGAACAGTTGCCATTGTTGCTTCCGTTCCACTGCCATGAAGTCTGTAGAAAACAAAAATAAATATCCCCAGCGGCAAGCCTTGACATTTGACCCAGGCTCTCTGTGCGTGACAGTTCTTTTACTGTGCTGTGTTTGGCTTTTTAATATTTGAGTCCATTAGTCTGAAGTAAAAAAATAAAAAACTGACAGAATGCATGATCACAAAAGATAGTGACTGTAGAAGAACAATAAATCCTCTCAATGTCAATGCTGATTTGCATCATCTAAATATTAATGATCACGAAGTATTGTTTATCATGTTCTTAAGACAAATAACTGCAATCATAAATAACTATGCACATAAACAGCCAGTAAATGAATTGCATTGAGAGCGGAGACAGAGGCAGGCAGGGGGAGAATCAGACTGCCATTGTTATTATAATGGATAGATTGTAGGCTGCAACCCGCTAAGCTAAAGCTTCTCTCTTTGGCAGCCTGACAGTCATTAGCTAAAGCCTGTTGGTGGCTGGCATCAGCACCGGCTCATTTGCATACAACAAAGCAAGACGGAACCATTAACCTGCAAACACTGCATCGACTTTCCCTACGCTAATAATGTCTGCACATTAGATCTGCATTGTCAGTGCATTAAAATCACATTACCAAGCAAGATCTAATTGTTTTCAACCTGCTATTAGGTACAACAAATCATTACCATTAGGCCCCGTGTTCCCTCCTTGAGAATATTGTAATGGTTGTCGAATAGTGATTTAATGAAGAAAAGTGCCTTCTTTCTGCATGCTTAAGCAGTATTATATGCTAATTATGGTATTGCAGGACAGAGAGTTATCGCTTTATTATATGTTGCGGAAATGATTTGCTGTATCTATACTGTTTAGTACATGAATACATTATTAAATAATATCAATAACATTAGGATTCAGTCGTATGACTGTGCATTATTACTGATATCATTCAAAGCCATATTGTCCCAACCATCGAAATAGAATTGGAGTAGAACAGACATTTAGGTTTTTTGTGCTCACTCATACAATTTTTCTTTTTTCTTTTTTATGGTGACAACACACATCAGTGGGGGCCTACAGACAGACAGCTGGATAGTTAGCTAGTTAGCTTGTCCTTCTCTTGTGGAGATTTCAGCTGAGGAAGCGTTTGCTATCGCTGTAACCTGTGTAGCGTTAAAGCTTGTTGGAATTAGGCTAGCAAGCTAACTAGACAGCTGCCCATTAAATCATGGTGGAATTGGTAAACTAGCTTACTAGTCAGCCGGCCATTAAAGCATGGCAGAATGAGCAAGCTAGCTAACAAGCCAGCTGCATGCTAGTAAGCTAGTTAGCTAAATTCCACCATGCTCTGATGCTAGACTAGCTACAGAAAATGACCAATGAAGTTGTAATTTTTAGCAATGTGCTTTCCTACACTGTGGATTAAGCATTAGGTTGAAAAATGTTGCTAATATACTCTGGTTCTCTACGCTACATAACGTTAAATGTTTGTTTTAGTCGTTACTGCAAAACCTCACGTCACGAGACTTGCCCTAATTCGGTTTAGTTTATGTGGAAGTTAGCCAGCTACAACGGTCACATAAAAAGTTACACATAAAAATGTCCGCTGCTCTGACCATCCTGCTACGTTGATTTCAATGGAGATGTCCGTTCTACTCCTTTTCTATTTCTACGGGTCTAACCTTAGTATGTGTTTATGTGGGTTTAGTAGATGCTATGACAAACATGTATATTGCAGGGCCATTGCAAATATGACACTTCTTTCACCATTTATTTTTCATCACAGAAGGAGAGTGAAAAGAAAAAAGGGGAGAAGAAGAAAGAGAAAGACGTTGATAAAGTGGAGAGACTCAACAACACAAAGGTACAAGTGACGTTTATAATAGATTACATGTAACCTAGTCATTTGTCATGCGTTAAAGTTGGTTCAATACTACAGGTCCCAGAATTCTGGGGGCAGAAATGCAACAGAGGAGCAACCTTGGCGTAATATGATATCAAACCTCACATCACGATTGGCCGTGATTTAAGAGCCTTCAGTGGACACGCCCCCAGCGTTTTAGGGCAGAGAAAATT